>NC_053028.1:143828284-144015403 GCF_003073215.2 Triticum urartu | reverse complement strand
GATCATCACGTGAAATGGAGTAGTTTTCAATGGTGAACATCACTATGTTGATCATATCTACTATATGATTCACGCTCGACCTTTCGGTCTCAGTGTTCCGAGGCCATATCTGCATATGCTAGGCTCGTCAAGTTTAACCTGAGTATTCTGCGTGTGCAAAACTAGCTTGCACCCTTTGTAGATGGACGTAGAGCTTATCACACCCGATCATCACGTGGTGTCTGGGCATGACAAACTTTGGCAACGGTGCATACTCAGGGAGAACACTTTTATCTTGAAATTTAGTGAGAGATCATCTTATAATGCTACCGTCAAACAAAGCAAGATAAGATGCATAAAAGATAAACATCACATGCAATCAATATAAGTGATATGATATGGCCATCATGTTTTTGTGCTTGTGATCTCCATCTCTGAAGCACCGTCATGATCACCATCGTCACCGGCGCGACACCTTGATCTCCATCATAGCATCATTGTCGTCTCGCCAATCTTATGCTTCTACGACTATCGCTACCGCTTAGTGATAAAGTAAAGCATTACAGGGCGATTGCATTGCATACAATAAAGCGACAACCATATGGCTCCTCCCAGTTGCCGATAACTCGGTTACAAAACATGATCATCTCATACAATAAAATTTAGCATCATGTCTTGACCATATCACATCACAACATGCCCTGCAAAAACAAGTTAGACGTCCTCTACTTTGTTGTTGCAAGTTTTACGTGGCTGCTACTGGGCTTAGCAAGAACCGTTCTTACCTACGCATAAAAACCACAACGATAGTTTGTCAAGTTGGTGTTGTGTTAACCTTCGCAAGGACCGGGCGTAGCCACACTCGGTTCAACTAAAGTTGGAGAAACTGACACCCGCCAGCCACCTGTGTGCAAAGCACGTCGGTAGAACCAGTCTCGCGTAAGCGTACGCGTAATGTCGGTCCGGGCCGCTTCATCCAACAATACCACCGAACCAAAGTATGACATGCTGGTAAGCAGTATGACTTATATCGCCCACAACTCACTTGTGTTCTACTCGTGCATATGACATCTACGCATAAAACCTAGCTCTGATACCACTGTTGGGGAACGTAGTAATTTCATAAAAAATCCTACGCACACGCAGGATCATGGTGATGCATAGAAACGAGAGGGGAGAGTGTTGTCTACGTACCCTCGTAGACCGTTCGCGGAAGCGTTATATCAACGCGGTTGATGTAGTCGTACGTCTTCACGATCCGACCGATCCAAGTACCGAAAGCACGGCACCTCCGAGCTCTGCACACGTTCGGCTCGGTGACGTCCTCGCCTTCTTGAGCCAGCAAGAGGGGCGAAGTAGTAGATGAGTTCCGGCAGCACGACGGCGTGGTGACGGTGTTGGTGAAGAACAATCTTCGCAGGGCTTCGCCTAAGCACTATGAAAACTATGACGGAGGATAAACAAGAGGGGACGGGGTTACCGACACATGGCTTGGTGTTTCTTGATGTGTCTTTGGTGCTAGCCCTGCCCCTCTATTTATATGTTGAGCCCTGGGGTCGAAACTTGGAGTAAAAGCCTCCACAAAGTCAGTTTCACCCGAAAGGCAAGAGTCCTTCTCGGACTCCAGGGCCAGACGCCAGGGTTCCCGGCGTCTGGACCCAGACGCCAGGGACCCTGGCGTCTGGCCCCTGGACTCCGCAAAACTTCCTTTTGTGCTTTCCAAAAACCTTGTGGGCTTTCCCCTTTGGCCCAAATAAAGTGTTCTCGTACCCAAACATTTCGGGAAACATCCGGAACCCCTTCCGGTGAATTCCGGAACCCTTCCGGTGACCAAACACTATTATCCCATATATCAAACTTTATCTCCGGACCATTCCGGAGTTCCTCGTCATGTCCGTGATCTCATCCGGACTCTGAACAACATTTGGTCACCAACATACATAACTCACATAGTACTATATCGTCAACGAACGTTAAGCATGCGGACCCTACGGGTTTGAGAACTATGTAGACATGACCGAGACACCTCTCTGGTCAATAACCAATAGTGGGACCTGGATGCCCATATTGGCTCCTACATATTGTACGAAGATCTTTATCGGTCAGACCGCATAACAATCATACGTTGTTCCCTTTGTCATCGGTATGTTACGTGCCCGAGATTCGATCGTCAGTATCTCAATACCTAGTTCAATCTCATTACTGGTAAGTCTCTTTACTCGTTCCGTAATACATCATCCTGCAACTAACTCATTAGTTGCAATGCTTGCAAGGCTTATAGTGATGTGCATTACCGAGTGGGCCCAGAGATACCTCTCCGACAATCGGAGTGACAAATCCTAATCTCGAAATACGCCAACCCAACAAGTACCTTCGGAGACACCTGTAGAGCACCTCTATAATCACCCAGTTACGTTGTGACGTTTGGTGGCACAAAAAGTATTCCTGCGGTTAATGGGAGTTGCATAATCTCATAGTCATAGAAACATGTATAAGTCATGAAGAAAGCAATAACAACAAACTAAACGATCAAGTGCTAAGCTAACAGAATGGGTCAAGTCAATCACATCATTCTCCTAATGATGTGATCCCGTTAATCAAATGACAACTCATGTCTATGGTTAGGAAACTTAACCATCTTTGATCAACGAGCTAGTCAAGTAGAGGCATACTAGTGACACTCTGTTTGTCCATGTATTCACACATGTATTATGTTTCCGGTTAATACAAGTCTAGCATGAATAATAAACATTTATCATGAAATAAGGAAATAAATAATAACTTTATTATTGCCTCTAGGGCATATTTCCTTCACCAGGAGCACCACGAAACCCTATTTCCACCGCCGCAACCTTCTGTACCCAAGAGATCCCATCTTGGGGCCTTTTCCGAAGCTCCGCCGGAGGGGGAATCGATCACGGAGGGCCTCTACATCAACTCCATGGCCTCTCCGGTGATGTGTGAGTAATTTACTTCAGACCTTCGGGTCCATAGCTACTAGCTAGATGGCTTCTTCTATCTCTTTGGATCTCAATACAATGTTCTCCTTGATCTTCTTGGAGATCTATTTGATGTAACTCTTTTTGCGGTGTGTTTGTCGAGATCCGATGAATTGTGGATTTATGATCAGGTCTATCTATGAACAATATTTTAATCTTCTATGAATTCTTTTATGCATGATTGGTTATCTTTGTAAGTCTCTTCGAATTATCAGTTTGGTTTGGCTTACTAGATTGATCTTTCTTGCAATGGGAGAAGTGCTTAGCTTTGGGTTCAATCTTGTGGTGCTCGATCCCAGTGACAGAAAGGGAAACGACACGTATTGTCTTGTTGCCATCAAGGATAAAAAGATGGGGTTTATATCATATTGCTTGAGTTTGTCCCTCTACATCATGTTATCTTACCTAATGCGTTACTCTGTTCTTATGAACTTAATACTCTAGATGCATGCTGGATAGCGGTCGATGTGTGGAGTAATAGTAGTAGATGCAGGCAGGAGTCGGTCTACTTGTCACAGACGTGATGCCTATATACATGATCATGCCCAGATATTCTCATAACTATGCTCAATTATATCAATTGCTCATTAATTTGTTCACCCACCGTAATACTTATGCTATCTTGAGAGAAGCCACTAGTGAAACCTATGGCCCCCGGGTCTATTCTCATCATATTAATCTCCTGTTATCAAGTTATTCCTTGCATCGTTTATTTTGCAATATTTACTTTTTATCCTTAATAAAAAATACCAAAAATACTATATTATCATATCTATCAGATCTCACTCTTGTAAGTGACCGTGAAGGGATTGACAACCCCTTTATCGCGTTGATTGCGAGGTTCTTATTTGTTTGTGTAGGTACGAGGGACTTGCGTGTGGCCTCCTACTGGATTGATACCTTGGTTCTCAAAAACCGAGGGAAATACTTACGCTACTTTGCTGCATCACCCTTTCCTCTTCAAGGGAAAACCAACGCAGTGCTCAAGAGGTAGCAAGAAGGATTTCTGGCGCCGTTGCCGGGGAGTCTACGCACAAGTCAAGACATACCAAGTACCCATCACAAACTCTTATCCTTCGCATTACATTATTTGACATTTGGCTCTCGTTTTCCTCCCCCCCACTTCACCCTTGCCATTTTATTCGCCTCTTTCCCGTTTGTTTTCTTGTACCATGGCCGATTCAAAAAGGGCTAAGGGTTCTCTCCCGGGTTTTACCTTGGATAGTCCCTCTGTCCTCTCTAAGCTCATAAATAATGATGCTATGGAAAGACCTACCAGGGTTATCAATGATAGATTAAATATTTTCGATGAAGATGATCCCGGAATTTTTTATTATTTACTTGATGAATCTTTGAAAGACGCTTGGGATAGGCTATTAGGGATCCAAGCTAGCTATGTGCCCCAATATCAAATTGAGGTTTACCTGAAAAGCTTTTATATTGGTTTACCCTCTTCGTTCAAGCAAGTTCTTGATTCTATCTTTGAAGAAGGTTTTCTTGAGGGGGATCCCATTGATACTTATGAAAAGATGAAAACTATATTTGGGCACCCCATGAGTGAGAAGGTTGAATCTACCTCTCTTTTGTGCTTTTACCAAAATGAAATTATCAAAGAAATGAGGGCTAGCTTAGATGCCAATTTCCATAACATGCTTAATCTTTCTTCCACCATTTATGGCCACGTGCTATCTCAAAATAGAAAGATAAATGCTATAGAAAATAAATTTTCTCTTTTCTTTCCTAATACCAAAGATGGCAATACCTAGATCTATCCTTGCTTTTATGCCTAGCTAGGGGCGTTAAATGATATCGCTTGTTGGGAGGCAACCCAATTTTATTTTTGTTACTTGCTTTTTGATTCTGTTTAGTAATAAATAATTTATCTATCCTATGTTTAGATGTGGTTTTATGCTTTTAATTAGTGTTTGTGCCAAGTAGAACCATTGGGAAGACTTGGGGAAAGTCTTTGTCATCTTGCTGTAAAAAACAGAAACTTTAGCGCTCACGAGAATTGCTGCCATTTTTTATTGGAGAGTTCTATTTAGTTAATTATTTTTGCAGATGATGAATAGATAAATTAATCTCATCCAGCAATTTATTTTAGAATTTTTGGGGTTCCATAAGTAGTCGAAACCTACAGATTATCACAGACTGTTCTGTTTTTGATAGATTCTGTTTTTCGTGTGTTGTTTGCTTATTTTGATGAACCTATGAGTAGTATCGGAGGGTATGAACCATAGATAAGTTGGAATACAGTAGGTTTAACACCAATATGCTTCAGCCATAGGTTCTATCATGTATGCAATGCTGTGTACCAGACCTGATGTGTGCCTTGCTATTAGTTTAGCAGGGAGGTACCAAAGTAATCGAGGAGTGGATCATTGGACAGCGGTCAAGAATATCCTAAAATACCTGAAAAGGACGAAGGATATGTTTCTCGTTTAGCAGGGAGGTACCAAAGTAATCCAAGAGTGGATGCCAACGCGCTGGTCCGTAGGCTCGACCGCCTCCTTGGCCCATGTGTCCACATGGGCGCAGTAGAGGAACATGGTCGTCGCATCCTCGAGCTGGTGATCTCCGATGAAATAGCCAACTTGGAGCTCGAGATCGCGCTCCAGATGTACTGCGAGCGTGTCGACCGCTTGGAAGAACGTCTGCACGAGTTTAGGCAGAGCCAAGAGCTACCATAGGCAAGGGTTGCTGGTCATGGTCTCATGGACGTGTTTTCTTTTATTGAGTCGTTTCGGCATGGATAGCTATGTATTCACAAAAATCATAGTATTGTTCTGTTTATTCCTCTGTTTCAATGTGTGTACTCTATTTTTCATCCTTATATGTTCTGTTTTAATGTGTGCATATATGCTTTTCATTCTATATATGTGGATGATAACAGCTAGATTCAAATTAGTATACAAAACAGATAGAAAATGGAATTCATAATATATATATATATATATTAATTGTTCATTAGTTCATCATAGAATATATATATATATATAATATCATTACATATACATGATGATACTTAACTACTAGGTACAATGCATAAAATTGAAAACGAACAATACTAAAACTAATAATCCCTCTTGGGGCCAGTATTCCGGCAGCCCCTCGCCAGCAGCTCCCTGGTGCGCAGCGTCTTCCCAGCGCGGAGGCAATACTCCGCCTCCTCCGCCTCGCAGCGCTTGACGTACCGATCTGCCTCTTGCTGGCGGACACGCGCGAACGATCTTGCCATTTCATTGGGCACCCACTGGAGCTCCTCGTCGGTCCCACGCTGGAGCTTATCGACCCACTTCCACACAGCGATGAGGCGCCCAACGCCTATGACCTTCCTCGCGAAGTACCCGTCTTTGTACACCTCCTCCACATGACGACGTGCCCGCCCCCAAAGCTCTGCCACCTCCTTTTTCCAGGCGGCATCACGGGCTTCACAGGCCGCCTGGTACCTGGCTTCCTCCTCCGCCTTCTCCTTCTTAAACACCACTTGCCTGGCTTTCTCAGCCGGTGGTAGCGACTTCCGCAGACAAAGATTGTACTAGCCCCGAAACCAATCCAAAGTTGGAGGGTCCGACGCAACCTCGTCCGGCGGCGCGTAGGGGTCCTCGTCGTTGCTATTCGAGTGAGCGTCCTCGGGGGGCGGCGACTCCTCGTCGGCGCATGGGCAGACCGGCGGTGCCATGCCAGAGCTTTGAGAGAGAGAGAGAGAGGGCGAGCGAGGGGAGGATGTAGATGTGAATGCAGGCGGGACGACGTCAGCATGGTAGTATTTATTGGCGGCCGGAATCTAGATCGACGGGAACAATACACATGCCGGTCGCCAGAATTTACGAGTACTGTAGTTTGAATTACACACGATTCCCGCAGCAAAATCCGTGTGTGAACATAATAGCTGACGGTTTCCAATACAGAACCGTGTCTGATTAATGATCCCCGCCACTCACCTACCAAACCTTGAGCCGCGAGATAGAGTGCCAATCGTGTGGGGGCCGGTTGTCTTTCCAGATCTTTATATTTTCTTTTTTGAACACCAGATATTTACATCATATGATGATTTTTTAACTCGCACACAAGTACACAAAAATATGATTTTTCAAACCGTTATGGTTAGCCGTTGCATGTAGATGTAGTTCAAATTTGAATTACGGCCATTAAATGGCTAGAAAATCACTTAAATGTCTTTAAAAGGTCAAATGAGCCCTGAAATTTTCCAAATTTTCACATGACAGTTGTATTAGTGCACATTACACGTAGAAAAATTCGAAGGCCGTAAGAGGAAGCTATCTCCCGTTCGTCATCAAACATGCACTGCTCCCTCTCAGAACCACGAACCTTATATTGAGTTGCTACGGTTTGTGAGGGGTGTGTGTCCAAACTTTCGTCAAACATGCCAATTTTTTACCACATCATCTTGGTGGCATGACAAGCAAGGTTTCATGTTTTTCTGATCAATTTTTTAATTTTGGAATTAAAATACCATGGCACTCCATGCATGTGCCCATGCCGTGAGACCAATATGTTTGAAGATTCCTTCTATTTTACTGCACATGAAATTAACTCGCACACAAGTACACAAATGTGATTTTTCAAACCGTTATGGTTAGCCGTTGCATGTAGATGTAGTTCAAATTTGAATTACGATCATTAAATGGCTAGAAAATCACTTAAATGTCTTTAAAAGGTCAAATGACCGCTAGAATTTTCCAAATTTTCAGAGTACAGTTGTAATAGTGCACATTAAACGTAGAAAAAAATTGAAGGCCGTACGAGAAAGCTATCTCATGTTCGTCATCAAACATGCATTGTTCCCTCTCTGAACTACGAGCCTTCTAGTGAGTTGCTCCGGTTTGTGAGGGGTGTGTGTCCAAACTTTCGTCACACATGCCAATTTTTTTACCACATCATCTTGGTGGCATGACATTACATCAAGCAAGGTTTAATATTTTTCAGAACTTTCTGATCATCTTTTAAGTTTTTGGAATTAAAATGCCATGGCACTCCATGCATACATATGCATGTGTCCATGTCGTCAGACCAATATGTTTGAAAATTCCTTCTAATTTACTGCACATGGAATTAACTCGCACACAAGTACACAAATATGATTTTTCAAACCATTATGGTTAGCCGTTGCATGTAGATGTAGTTCAAACTTGAATTGCGGTCATTAAATGGCTAGAAAACCAGTTAAATGTCTTTAAAAGGTCAAATGACCCCTGAAAATTTCCAAATTTGCACAGTACAGTTGTAGTAGTGCACGTTAAATGTAGAAAAAATTGAAGGTCGTAAGAGGAAGCTATCCCCCGTTCGTCATCAACCATGCATTGTTCCCTCTCGGAACCACGCGCCTTCTAGTGAGTTGCTCCGGTTTGTGAGGGGTGTGTGTCCAAACTTTCGTCAAACAAGCCAATTTTTTACCACATCATCTTGTTGGCATGACATTACATCAAGCAAGGTTTCATGTGTTTCTGATCATTCTTTAATTTTTTGGAATTAAAATGTCATGGCACTCCATGCATGTGCCCATGCCGTGAGACCAATATGTTTGAAAATTCCTTCTATTTTACTGCACATGGAATTAACTCTCACACAAGTACATAAATATGATTTTTCAAACCGTTATGGTTAGCCGTTGCATATAGATGTTGTTCAAATTTGAATTACGGTCATTAAATGGCTAGAAAATCACATAAATGTCTTTAAAAGGTCAAATGACCGCTAGAATTTTCCAAATTTTCATAGTACAGTTGTAGTAGTGCACGTTAAACGTAGAAAAAATTTGAAGGCAGTAAGAGGAAGCTATCTCCTGTTCGCATCAAACATGCATTGTTCCCTCTCGGAACCACGAGCCTTCTAGTGAGTTGCTTCGGTTTATGAGAGGTGTGTGTGTCCAAACTTTCGTCACACATGCCAATTTTTTTACCACATCATCTTGGTGGCATGACATCACATCAAGCAAGGTTTCATGTTTTTCTGATCATTTCTTAATTTTTTGGAATTAAAATGCCATGGCACTCCATGCATACATATGCATGTGTCCATGTCATGAGACTAGTATGTTTGAAAATTTCTTATAATTTAGTGCACATGGAATTAGCTCGCACACAAGTACACAAATATGATTTTTCAAACCGTTTTGGTTAGACGTTGCATGTAGATGTAGTTCAAATTTGAATTACGGTCATTAAATGGCTAGAAAATCACTTAAATATCTTTAGAAGGTCAAATGACCCCTACAATTTTCCTAATTTTCACATTACAATTGTAGTAGTGAATGTTAAACGTGTAGAAAAAAAATTTAAAGGCTGTAAGAGGAAGCTATCTCCCGTTCGTCATCAAACATGCATTGTTGCCTCTCGAAACCATGAGCCTTCTAGTGAGTTGCTCCGGTTTGTGAGGGGCGTGTGTCCAAAATTTCGTCAAACATGCCAATTTTTTTACCACATCATCTTCGTGGTATGACATTACATCAACCAAGGTTTTATGTGTTTCTGATATTTTTTTATTTTTTTGGAATTAAAATGTCATGTCACTCCATGCATATATATGCATGTGTCCATGTCGTGAGAAAAATATGTTTGAAAATTCCTTCTAATTTACTACACATGGAATTAACTCGCACATAAGTACAAAAATATGATTTTCAAACCGTTATGGTTAGCCGTTGCATGTAGATGTAGTTCAAATTTGAATTACCATCATTAAATCGCTAGAAAATCACTTAAATGTCTTCAAAAGGTCAAATGACCCCTGAAAATTTCCAATATTTCACATGACAGTTGTATTAGTGCACATTACACGTACAAAAAATTTGAAGGATGTAAGAGGAAGTTATCTCCCGTTCGTCATCAAACATGCATTGTTCCCTCTCGTAACCACGAACCTTCTAGTGAGTTGCTCCTGTTTGTGAGGGGTGTGTGTCCACACTTTTGTCACACATGCCAAAATTTTTACCACATCATCTTGGTGGCATGACATTACATCAACCAAGGTTTCATGCGTTTCTGATTTTTTTTGGAATTTAAATGCCATGGCACTCCATGCTTAATTGTGTCCTAGCCGTTAGACCAATATGTTTGAAAATAGCTTCTAATTTGCTGCAATTGGAATTAAATCGCACACAAGTACACAAAATATGACTTTTCAAACTGTTATGGTTAGCTGTTGCATGTACATGTAGTTCAAATTTCAATTATGGTCATTAAGTGGCTAGAAAATCACTTAAATGTCTTAAATGGTCAAATGACCCCTGAAATTTTTCAAATTTTGACATGAAGGTTGTGTTAGTACAACAAAATTTCTCGTACATTTAAAACACCATCCGTTGCCATTTTACTCCAAATTTGTCTTTCACAGCTAATAAAAAATATCTACAACATCACACAAAGTTGTTTTCTAGGAACCATTTGCGATGAAAATATCTGGGTCTATTTAAGTCTCCCTCCTTAAGCTTCGCCGGCTCATCTGCTCCAGTGCCGGCAATCCCTGAATCCACGAATCCCGATCCCCATTCCCGCACCCCCTTCTTGCAAAGATGACACAGTGGAAACGCTTCGTGAAGGCCCGTACGATGGTCGCGTCCCCCCGAGCGTCGTCGCCTGCGTTGAGAGCGCGGGTACCTACGTCGAGAGTGCCGCCGCATCCGCATTGAGAGCGGCCGCTTCCGCCGAGTGGGCGTCAGGGCAGCTGCAGCTGCCAAGACGGCTGCAGCTGCTGCTGCAACGGCGGCTGCAAACACCGAGAGTGCTCGAGCTGCCGTCCGTGTCGCCGATGTCACCCTAGCCCGGGTCGAGGCCATCCATGCCAAGATGGAGGATGCACACGCCAAGATATTCCAGGCCACCTCTGACTCCAGCATGCAACCCACGTCCAAAAAGGCGGCGGCGGCCATGGAGCACCTTCTTCCTCATGTGGCCGCCGAGCGGGAGCTAGAGATGGAGGAGGCGGCACAGATCGAGGAGCACCGGGAGGAGGAGTTGCGTGTGGCCGAGGTCGAGGTAGAGAAGAGACTGTCCGTCGAGGAATCGGCGGTGGAGTAACAATGCGAGCTCTGGCGCAGCCACTACTACGAGTACTACAACCTTGAGGGCAACGCCAGGGACGACGACGCGGTCGACTTCACCAGTGGGGACGCGGAGTCCACCAACGGCGGCATGTCGCCAGGACAAGGCATTGACGTCTCATCTCACACCGGCGATGCATAGGCCGGCGTGGCGGCGGATTTGTTAAAATTATGCGTACTTAGGCTTTATTTTTAATGCTGGTCTTTTGTTAGAGCAATGTTTAGGTCAACTGGCTCTGTTTAATTAGCAAGCGATGTTAAATTATGCAATGGCGTACCCGGGGAAATTTCCACCAAAATTTGAATTATCAAACTCATCCCATGCGCGTAAAGCAGAAGAATTGTTTGTGATGCACACAATCGTTCAAAGTGAATGGTCCGACGGCACTACGCACAAAGTTTCCCTCCACATTTCCAAAATTTTGGCCTACCGCCAAAATATCTACCTCGCCCCCTACCCCCTTCCCCACCCCCTTTTCTCCCCGACCACAAGTCACATTTCCCATGTTTCCTCCTTCCTTCCTTCCTTCCTAAGCTATAGCCGCTTCCTCGCTCTCGCCGTCTCGCATCCTACCGCCGGGGTCGCCATGGTCTTCAAAGACCTCTCCAGCGGTTCCTCCTCCGGCGACGACTCATTCACCACCTGGGTATGCCTCTCTTCTCTCTCTTGGGCTATGACTTGGAATGAAGGATTTTTACCAAGCGGTCGGTTTGAGTCATTTCTTCCTCTTGTAGCTCCCTAGGACCATCAGTGGCAACGAATGGAGCGGGGTGGCTGAAGATCTATCTGCTCGTTGTCACCATCAATCTCCATGCGTGAAGCTAGTTGTGTTTGAATCTATGGACAGTGGGAGAAAGTTCCTGGCATTTGCAGAGAAGGTTAGGCCCTCTTTCGTTGTTACAAATCATTTGTTAGATGTGATTCAGACACTGTCACGGTCCCAACCCATTCATACCACACCTTCAACCAAATGCATCCTAAGACAATGTCACAGTTTGTACCTAGTATCTTAAATTGTTGCCATCTCATCAACGGTGCCATTAGAAAATTATTTGGCACCGCTTCAGTAGTTTGTGCGGCCAACTTTGGTCCACACATCCAAGCAACCAAGCAGTAAAATACTAAATCTTTATGGCACGAAGGAACTGTGCATCGGAGCAACTATGTGCTCCGGAATCCGGGACCTTGATTTTTTCCGCTGCATCGGCTCGCCAGCGCAGGGCACCGGTGCGAGATGTAGCAACAGTTGTCTTTACACTAGTTTTGGCATACATAGTGGACGGCCTTAGTGCTATTAGTTCTATGTTACTAAATTTGTGCATGTATACACCTGTTAGTATCAATTTGCTGTCATCCAAACACTATCTCTATGCTGTTGCAGTTATATTTACCTTCCTCATAAAATGTTGCAGTTATTTATTGTACATGACTAAGAACTTGTAGCGTTGTTGTAGTTAATTATAGCTTCTGATGTTCTAGAATTTGGTTGTTGTCTCAATACCAATTAATTCATTTGCACATTGATCTTTTTGAGAAGATATGTCATAATTAACATGTTTCTTCAGTTTTTCAAAATAAGCATTGGTGATTTTCTATGTTGCTATAAACCCATTTCCCTACAATTGTTACTGATCAAGATTTAAATATTATAGGATGAACGGAAGTGTTCTTACTTGGAGTGGGTTGATCAAGAGTGGCCACAGTCTTTGAAGATGTGCCTAGCGAAGCTCTGGAGCATGTATGAGGAAGAGAACACACGTAGGCTTAGAGAAAGTGTTGTCAACGCTGAAGAATATTTGAAGATGCGAGATAAAAAGAGGAAGGTGGAGAATGAGCTCAGATTTTTTAAACCAGACTTTGCTAAGATGGTGTTGGCGAAGGAGGAGGCACTTTCCCAGTTGGCCAGTGTAAAACAGGTTCTTACTGAACTGAAAGCAGAGGTGGATAAGACGAGCCTGGATGATCTCGATTAGGTAATTGAATATATTGTTCTAATATTGTTCTAATAAAGTTGAACTAGCTATATGTTGTACTGTGATGTTTTCATGTAGATATCGTACTGTGATGGTATAATATATTTATGTGCCTAATATGAAATTGGCAAACAACTGTTCGATATGAAATGTGAATTTGCGTAATACTGGAATTATTAATTGTAAACTAATAAACCTGCTAAGTGTGTCATGGAACTTTGCAAATGGTTCTAGCAGTAAAAGCGCTTGTGATGGATAGCCCAATGCCACACAATTTTGTTCATCAAATCGTGTGTGATGTAGTTGATAAAAGCAAATAGTTAACCAAGGCAGAGCGTGTGTGATAGTTACACCTTTCACACACGAGCCTACACATAAAACTGTGTGGGATGTACATACGAACAGAAACGTTTTCCCTGGATTGACTGTGTGGGATGTACATAAGAACGAAAACGTATTCCTTGGATTGACTGTGTGTGATATACATACAAACGGAAACATTTCTCTGGATTGACTGGGTGGGATGTACATAAGAACGGAAACCTATTCCTTGGATTCACCGTGTGGGATGTACATACCTACGGAAATGTTTTTCTAGGATTCACCGTGTGGGATGTACATACCTACGGAAATGATTGGGTTTTGATGCCTCACCCGATCGCACACGGCCCCAGCCTGTGTCCCAAGAGGGCCTATCCCCGACGATTTCTGGGTCATGTGGGAAGGACCCCCTATCACCCACACTCACTTGGCGACAGTTCCAAATGCCATTGCGGAAAGGGGTTAAAAACCGTTTGTATAGCACCGACACGTACCAGTGAGTTCTGTTGAAAATAACATCAGTCCGGGTTAGTTTCATTCAAATCATGTAAATTATAGTCCAAAACAATTAGAAGTATTTGGATAAGTAGTTACGTTGAAGACATATCAGCATGGCTCTCACAATAATCTCAATCTCCTCCAAATATCGTATCCTTTTGCAAGACTCGTTGACGAGGATGCTCCACTCACAACTTCATAGCCAATGGTCACCAGTGTGATTAGGGATGCTAGCTTGTAGATGTGAACTACCCATCATGGTCCACATTTATCAAGAAAGTTTCAAACCATGAAGGTATACCTGGCCATGGGCCGCCCGGCTGGACGGCCCGACCTGACCAGGCCCAAAAGAGCCTGACCCGACCTTGCCCATGGGCCAGGCCTGGGCCTAGATTGTGAGCCCGATGGCCGGGCCGGGCTCGGGCCCATTGTATTTGTAGTTTAAGGAAGAGGTCTAAGGCCCGACGGGCTTTTTGACTGATGGGCCGAGCTTGGGCCTAATTTTTAGGCCTGACGGTCGGGCTGGGCTGAGCTCGGGCCTAGGTTTTCTTTGTCGGGCTTTGCTAGGCCTGGCCCAAAGCCCGGGTTGGCCCGACCGATGGCTAGGTATACGTAAAGGCAACAAGAACATTCACTTTGATGCGGCCAAGAATCCACAAGAAAAAATGTTGAGAGCTTTTGGGCATTGCAAGCTCGCTTTGACGTTGTCTATGGACATGCTACATATTGGCACCAGGAAATTTAAAGACACATAACATAGATAGGAATAGCTTGAACAACAAATTTGAAGAGTATTTCTTCCGTTCAACAGATAATAATTTTCTTTTCCTTTTTTTTGAGAAGGATCATATCTATTATGAAGATCCGTCGGAAGTACAAAACACCTCAATCATAATAAAAATTACATCGAGGTCGATGGACCACCGAACAATCACTTCCACCGCAAGAACGAGCCGTCGACGCGCCGCTATCGCCGCTCCTATACCAGACAGCCTGTCTTTGTCGATGACAGCCCGGGTCTTCGTGCACGTGCTTGTAAGGAAAATCACCCTAGAGTCGCAGTCATCGCTGTTGAATCATTGAATCGATCTGAATAAACTGACACCAAATATCTCCATTGCGTACGCACGACGAGAAACCCTAACCTCGCCGCCCCGAGGAGCTGGCAAGAATCTTCGTAGGGGCTTTGTCTAATCCGTCCCAACAGACGAACTTGAGGAGGATCAGAGCCTGAATGACTGACTCGAAGAAGAAGCACCACCGTCCGTCCAAACGCCGCCCCTGCAAGGATTAAAACCCTACCTATCTACTACCTCGATCCGAGGCACCAGAAATCCCCTCCCCGCCACCGGCCGCCGGAGTGGCAGGTGGAGGGGAGGCGAATCCACGGGCTCGCCGACAAAGATTGAGGGGAGGACGGTTTTCCATAGCCGCCTTGCCAGAGGGGAAAGAAGAGTTTGTTGTCTTCTATGTTGGACTTAATAATTTTCTTTTCATCCACTAATTTTCATTGATAATATGATCAATCATATACCAAAAACAATGGATCCATATCCAAACCAACATTTTTGTTTGCAGTTATATCCAAACCAATATTGGCTGGCAAACCCAAGTATCTGTTATTGAGAGCCTCGGTCATGATATTCAGAGCTGCACTCATGGCATGCCTGGTGCTGGTGGTCTTCTCCAACCAGATCACCTCTTGAATCGAACTGAATGACCGCCAACACATACTGCAGAATGCCATTGTTTTTTGTGGGGAGTAGAACCTCAAATTAGGAGGAATTCGACTAAATGCAACACTTTTTTCATTTAATCAAGTGGCACATTTTTCT
The DNA here is from genome assembly GCF_003073215.2 of Triticum urartu. Taxonomy (NCBI): domain Eukaryota; kingdom Viridiplantae; phylum Streptophyta; class Magnoliopsida; order Poales; family Poaceae; genus Triticum; species Triticum urartu. The sequence goes on along the minus strand of NC_053028.1, from coordinate 143,999,735 downwards.
TCTGCTGTGATGAAATGGCATATATTTTCTTGAGAGTTGACAAAATGGCACAAATTGAGTTTTCCCATCTGTTGCACATCTGGGCCCACCCGTTGATTCTCAACCTCAACACTCATTGGACCGCACACATCAGTATGTATGATTTCCAATAAGTTGGTTGCTCGCTCCATTGTTCCTGAGAATGGAGTCTTGGTCATTTTACCCATGAGGCATGGTTTGCATGTGTCAAATGATCCGTAATCAAGAGACTCTAAAAGTCCATCTGCATGGAGCTTCTTCATGCGTTTGACACCTATGTGACCAAGGCAGCAGTGCCACAAGTATGTGGGACTATCATTATCAACCTTACTTCTTTTGGTACTCACACTATGAATATGTGTAGCATTACGCTCGAGATTCATTAAGAATAAACCATTCACCATCGGAGCATGACCATAAAACATATCTCTCATATAAATAGAACAACCATTATTCTCGGATTTAAATGAGTAGCCATCTCGTATTAAACGAGATCCTGACACAATGTTCATGCTCAAACTTGGCACTAAATAACAATTATTGAGGTTCTAAACTAATCCCGTAGGTAAATGTAGAGGTAGTGTGCCGACGGCGATCACATCGACCTTGGAACCATTCCCGACGCGCATCATCACCTCGTCCTTCGCCAGTCTCCGATTATTCCGCAGCTCCTGCTTTGAGTTACAAATGTGAGCAACTGCACTAGTATCAAATACCCAGGAGCTACTACGAATACTGGTAAGGTACACATCAATTACATGTATATCACATATACCTTTCGTTTTGCCGGCCTTCTTGTCCGCTAAACATTTGGGGCAGTTCCGCTTCCAGTGACCACTTTCCTTGCAATAAAAGCACTCAGTCTCGGGCTTGGGTCCATTCTTTGGCTTATTCCCGGCAGCTTGCTTGCCGGGCGCGGCAACTCCCTTGCTGTCCTTCTTGAAGTTCTTCTTACCCTTGACTTTCTTGAACTTAGTGGTTTTATTCACCATCAACACTTGATGTTCCTTTTTGACTTCTACCTCTGCTGATTTCAGCATTGCAAGTACTTCAGGAATGGTCTTTTCCATCCCCTGCATATTGAAGTTCATCACAAAGCTCTTGTAGCTCGGTGGAAGCGACTGAAGGATTCTGTCAATGACCGCGTCATCCGAGAGATTAACTCCCAGCTGAGTCAAGCGGTTATGTAACCCAGACATAGTGAGTATGTGCTCACTGACAGAACTGTTTTCCTCCATCTTACAGCTGAAGAACTTGTCGGAGACTTCATATCTCTCGACCCGGGCATGAGCTTGAAAAACCATTTTCAGCTCTTCGAACATCTCATATGCTCCGTGTCTCTCAAAACGCTTTTGGAGCCCCAGCTCTAAGCTGTAAAGCATGCCGCACTGAACGAGGGAGTAATCATCGGTATGTGTCTGCCAAGCGTTCATAACGTCTTGTTCTGCAGGGAGAGCAGGTGCTTCACCTAGCGGTGCTTGTAGGACATAGTCTTTCTTGGCAGCTATGAGGATGATCCTCAGGTTCCGGACCCAGTCCGTATAGTTGCTGCCATCGTCTTTCATCTTGGTTTTCTCTAGGAACGCGTTGAAGTTGAGGACAACGTTGGCCATTTGATCTACAATACATGTTGTAAAGATTTTAGACTAAGTTCATGATAATTAAGTTCATCTAATCAAATTATTCAATGAACTCCCACTTAGATAGACATCCCTCCAGTCATCTAAGTATAACATGATCCGACTTAACTAGGTCGTCTCCGATCATCACGTGAGACGGACTAGTCAACATCGGTGAACATCTTCATGTTGATCGTATCTTCTATACGACTCATGCTCGACCTTTCGGTCTTCTGTGTTCCGAGGCCATGTCTGTACATGCTAGGCTCGTCAAGTCAACCTAAGTGTTTGCATGTGTAAATCTGTCTTACACCCGTTGTATGTGAACGTTGGAATCTATCACACCTGATCATCACGTGGTGCTTCGAAACAACGAACTGTCGCAACGGTGCATAGTTAGGGGGAACACTTTCTTGAAATTATTATGAGGGATCATCTTATTTACTACCGTCGTTCTAAGTAAACAAGATGCAAAAACATGATAAACTGTAAGTGCATCTAGTGCCACCCCTAGTTGGTTTTGGAGTATTGACGACAAACCTAGTTGAGGGACTAATGTGTTTGTGAGAATTGCAGGATAACACAGGTAGAAGTCCCTCATTGATTCGGTTTTCCTACCAGAGATGACCCCTAAAAATGTATGAAGACATTGAAGTCAAAGGTGGTATATGAAGATATTCACATTGAAGACTATGACAAGAGAAGATACCACATGAAGCCTATGGAGCTCGAAGACTTAGATCTTTCGTAGTTCTTTTTCTTCTGTGTTGAGTCATAGGAACCACCGTACTGTTAAGTGGGGTCCAAGAGAACCACTCAGAATGACTGAAGTGATGCCTAACCAAAAACCTATGTCTTCGAGTGAAGACTATGAGAGCGAATCTTGTCCAGAGTCGGACAAGTCAGCTTTGCTTGTAGCCCAAGTAAAGTTGCCGTGTGAGTTCGAAATCTGACCGTTGGAACACGTGTCAGTTCCTTAGTGACCCAGGGTCATTTCGGACAAATCAGGTCGGGTTGCCAAGTGGCTATAAATAGCCCACCCCCTACAACCATAAACGGTTGTCTGCTCAGATTGAGAGTACGGCTTTTGTCATTTGAGAGCAACCCACCTCGAAGCCTTTGAGAGAGAATTCCTTGCGAGGATAAAGCCCTAACCACCCAGAGCCAAAGAGAATTGGGCATCACTTAAGTCTTCTTGTCTGTGTGATCTGAAGACTTATTACACTTGAGGACTGTGCATCCTCCAGCCGGTTAGGCGTCACGTTCTGAGCATCCAAGAGACATTGTGGATTGCCGGTGAACGAAGTGTGTGAAGGTTTGGGAGTCTACCTTGAAGACTTACCAGAGTGATTGGGCGGGGTCTGTGTGACCTTAGCTCAAGGGGAATACGGTGAGGACTGGGTGTCCTGAGCTGCGTGTTCAGGACTAGGTGTCCGGGTCTGTGTGTCCTAAGGTTTAAATACCTAGGCGCCCCAACCAGACGTACAGTTGTTACATCAACTGGAACTGGTCCAACAAATCATTGTCTTCAACGAGTCACTGGTTTCATCTTCCGTTCCCTTTACTTACTGTTACTCCTTGTGAAGTCATTGTATGTTTGCACTATCTTTTGTCTTCACTGAGTGACCGCGTGTTCTGTCTGGCTTCACAATATCTTCCTACCTGATCCTTGCTACATTGCTGCTATTAGTCATTGTGCTTTCACTCTATTGAATACTTGACTATGGCTTGCCTAGTGTAGTCTACCTTCCGCTGCAGGGAAATAGGTTTATTTCTATCGTTTGTCTTCATAACTTCCATGTTTTGAAGACTTTCATAAAAATCGCCTATTCACCCCCCCTCTAGTCGATATAACGCACTTTCAATTGGTATCAGAGCAAGGTGCTCCCTTGTTCTGTGTGATTCGGTTTAACCACCTAGAGTTTTAGCTATGTCGACTGCAGGGATAATTAAAGTCTCCGTTGCGTGCCCCGTCTTCGATGGAACTGAATATCCCTACTGGAAGAATAAGATGCGCATGCATCTTGAAGCCATTGACGTCAACCTATGGTATGTCGTCGAGAATGGCGTTCCCAAGGCTGGAGAAGGTGTCACTGCTGCTGATGTCAAGAAATTCGTTCAACTGGACTCTACTGCCAAGAATATCATCTGTGGTCATCTGACCAAAGGACAATATGGCCGTGTGAGTGCTTTGAAGACATCTAAGCTGGTCTGGGACTGGCTCTCCAAGGTCAATGAAGGCATTTCAACCCAGAGAGATCAGAGAATTAGTGTCCTTCGCAACCTCTTCAACCGCTTCAAGCGAAATGACAATGAGAATGTCCAGCACACATTTGACCGACTCACTGACACCACAAATGAGCTTCAAGCCCTCGGCGCTACTGAGATCACCAAACATGAAGTCGTCAAGACACTACTGAGATCACTTGATAGTTCGTTTGACATCCTAGCCCTGATGATTCAAGAACGTCCTGATTTCAAGACACTCGATCCATCTGACATACTTGAGAGGCTCAACACACATGAGTTTCAGCTTTCTGAGAAAAGAGATATCTACTGTCCAAACTATGGGCGAACTCGTGCCTTGAAGGCAAAAGCTGTCTCCTCATCTGAAGAAGAATCTGACAGCAGTTCTGATGATCCTGAAGACATTGGAAGGGAACTTGCTATGCTTGTTAAGAAGTTCCAAAAATTCACCAAGAATAAAGGCTTCAGAAAGTCTTCCCGATCAAGCTCAAGGAATGATGAAGCTTCTGCTCATGACTACAAGAAGAAAACATGTCACAAGTGCAAGAAACTTGGCCACTTCATCTCTGAGTGTCCACAGTGGGACAATGAGAACAACAAGAAGAAGAAGAGCAAGGAATATGAATCTGACGACAAGAAGAAGAAGAAATACTCAAAGTCTTCTTCCAAGTCTTCCTCAAAGTCTTCATCACACAAGAAGAGCTCATCTGGCAAGGCACGTGCGTTTTTTGGCAAGGAAATGGATTCAGAGGAGGAGTCTGCTTCTGAGGAGGCGGAGGTGGAGTCTGAGGAGGAGTCCGATTCAGGCGTCGCAAGTCTGGCTACAGCATACGTTGCCAAGTCCATCTTCAACACTGAAGACAATGACTTCATCACCGACACCAATGCAAATGACAAGGACTACTCCGCTTCTACCTACTGCTTCATGGCACGCGGTGCCAATGTAAACACACGCACTACTCACTATCAAACATCTAGTGACGATGACTCTGATTGTGATTCAAAACCCAGCTACAAAACACTTGCTAAAATTGCAACTGAACAACAGAAAGCTATGGAACATATTCAAAAACTGTTAGACAGAAGCGATGATCTGTTAGGTGCTGAAATGACTCGATCTGAATCCTTAATTGAAGACATAGAAAATCTTCATGTTAAGTATCAGGAACTTGAAAGTCATCATGAAACTCTCTCAACAACTCATGAAAAGCTTTCCTATGATTATCTTCAAAGGAGCAAGATCTTGAGAAATTGAGAGCGGTTCATGAAGATCTTCAAAAGGAAAACGAGTCACTTCGCACCAAACAGATCAGTTCTGCTCAGGAAGGATTTGAACCACCATGTATTAAATGCATTGAGCGTGATAATGCTACTTATGTTGCTGAATGTTCTACTGCTACTACTGTTGCAATATCTTCAACCGTTGATGTGGTAACTAACCCCTCTGCTGAGGATACCACTGCTATTGCTGATGAGAATGCCAGGTTGAAGACATTGCTTGAAACAGGGATGTACAAAAGTCTTAAAGGGCATCAGACACTATGTGATGTCCTCAAAAAGCAGATTCTGAACCGAAACCCGAGGAAAGAGGGTGTTGGGTTCGTAAGGAAAATGAATGCTGATGGCTCTTACTGGAAACCTGAGAAGTACCCCAAAACCATGTGGGTTGCTGCAAAGGAACCTTTAGCAGATCCATCCAATCTATCTGGCTTCACTTGTGCTAACCCCATTATCATTGATGAATCCGTTGATGCAAACTATATACTGTTTAAGAATCAGAATGGTGAAGTGTTTGCCAGGTACATTGGTACTAACTGCAAGAATGGACTGCCTATGAAGAAGATCTGGGTTCCGAAAAGGTGTCTGGAGAATCTTCCTGTGAATGTCATCATGACACCTCACGTGAAGAAGACAAACCTCAGACCAAAGGCTTCATACGGTCCAAAGGCTTCATACAGACAGAGGACTCACCCGAGTCGCACTAACGCAAATGTTTTGCAGGGAAACCATAATCAGGCGTATGAATATGAGAGCGGTTCATCAAACCGCCATGTTCATAAGAACAAGAACTATTCTGCTTATTCTTATGAGTACTATTGTCCGCCTGCAAAAATGTTTGCTAGGGCTCCAAAGCCAAAATTCTCAGATGCTGCACTTAGACTTATTGCTTCTAAGCCACCCTTGAAGATGTGGGTGGCTAAGAAAGCTTAACTCTCTTTTGCAGGGAAAGGTCTCCAGCAGAAAACCAAAATCGTCTGACGCTATTGCTGGGGACCTTAAACATCTTGTAGGGCGCAAGATCAAATGCCCGAATGGTCTTACTATGTACTTTGTTCCTGAATCGCTTGCTACTCTCCCTATTAGTCCTAATCTGGATCTAAGATTTCATAACCCATTGGTTCTTCAAATGTTTTTGCTTCACAATGCTCTTGGTGAAGCCTATCCCCCTAACTGCACTGTAGGGTATGACACCAGCGTCTTCAGAATGGATTATTGATAGTGGGTGTACAAATCACATGACTGGCAAAAGAAGCCTTCTTATGGACTCAACCTTACGTCCATCCGACAAGAGCCACATCACATTTGCTGACACTGGTAAAAGTAAGGTATTGGGTCTAGGTAGAGTTGCAATCTCAAGGGATCAACACATGGATAAAGTCATGCTTGTTGAATCCCTTGGCTTCAACTTAATGTCTGTCTCAATGCTTTGCGATTTGAACATGATCGTAATATTTGGAAAATATCGTTGCCTTGTACTAATGGAATCTGACAAGTCTCTAGTATTTGAAGGGTATCGAAAAGATGATTTGTACGTGGTAGATTTCTCAGCAGGACCACAACTTGCTGTATGTCTTCTAGCAAAAGCTTCAGAATGCTGGCTCTGGCATCGGAGGCTTGGGCATGCTGGCATGAGGAACCTCCACACCCTTGCGAAGAAGAAGCATGTCATAGGCATCGAGGGCGTCAAGTTCAAGAAAGATCACTTATGCGGTGCCTGTGAAGCAGGGAAGATGACGAGGGCCAAACATCCCTCGAAGACAATCATGACCACTACTCGACCCTTCGAACTGCTTCACATGGATCTTTTCGGTCCCACTCATTACTCAACTCTTACTACTACTGCTTGTCTCTATGGCTTTGTCATTTTTGATGATTATTCTAGATATACTTGGGTGCACATAATCCTTTACAAGACTGAAGTGCAGGATGTCTTCAGACGCTTCGCTAATCGAGCTATGAACAATTATGACGCCAAGATAAAGCACATCAGAAGTGACAATGGCATTGAATTCAAGAACACTGGCCTTGATACATATCTTGATACCTTGGGAATCACACATGAATTCTCAGCCCCGTACACGCCACAGCAGAATGGCGTTGTCGAACGCAAGAATAGAACACTCATTGAGATGGCCAGAACGATGCTAGATGAATACAAGACCCCAAGAAAATTCTGGCCTGAAGCCATTGATACTGCATGCCATACAATCAATCGTGTTTATCTCCACAAGCTTCTGAACAAGACATCTTATGAGCTCCTTACTGGCAAGAAGCCAAATGTCAGTTACTTCAGAGTATTTGGCGCAAGGTGCTGGATCAAGGACCCACATCACACCTCAAAGTTTGCACCAAAAGCACATGAGGGTTTTATGCTTGGATATGGAAAGGATTCGCACTCCTACAGAGTCTACAATCTCTTTCATTACAAAGTGGTTGAAACAGTGGATGTGCGGTTCGATGAGACCAACGGTTCACAAAGAGAGCAACTGCCAAATGTGCTAGATGAAGTTCCATCCAGTGAATCAATCAAGCTAATGGGAATTGGAGAAATTATACCTTCTGAAGCTCATCCTGAAGAAGAACTTATCATCTCAGCACCTGATCAACATGAAGACAATGCTCAGCCTGAAGACATTCCTTCTAACAATGAAAATGATCAGCAAGAGCAAAGTCTTCGCCCTGTACATCCTCGCGTTGCCAATGAAGTGTAGATTGAAAGAATAATTGATAGCATCAATGCACCAGGTCCACTCACTCGTTCAAGGGCAACTCAGCTAGCAAATTTCTGTGGGTACTTCGCATTCGTCTCAATAACAGAACCCAAGAAAGTTGAAGAAGCCTTCATGGAACTTGAATGGATTCAAGCTATGCAAGAAGAGCTTCAACAATTTGAGCTGAATAATGTATGGGAACTAGTTAAGCGTCTTGATCCACGGAAGCACAATATAATAGGCACCAAATGGATATACCGCAACAAGCAAGATGAGCATGGTCAAGTTGTCAGAAACAAAGATCGTCTCGTTGCTCAAGGATATACTGAAGTGGAGGGCATTGACTTCAATGAAACATTTGCTCCTGTGGCTAGACTTGAAGCCATACGCATACTGCTGGCCTATGCAAATCATCATAACATACTTCTATATCAAATGGATGTGAAGAGTGCTTTTCTCAATGGCAAGATTGAAGAATAAGTGTATGTTGCACAACCGCCTGGCTTTGAAGATCCAAAACATCCTGACATGGTATACAAGCTCAACAAGGCACTGTATGGCCTCAAACAAGCCCCTCGGGCCTGGTATGACACACTCAAATACTTCCTGAAGAGCAAAGGCTTCATACCTGGTTCCCTAGACCCCACTCTCTTCACAAAGACATATGATGGTGAACTGTTTGTGTGCAAAATATATGTGGATGACATTATCTTTGGCTGCACCAATCAGAAGTACAGTGAAGAGTTTGGATATATGATGCAAGAGCAATATCAGATGTCCATGATGGGAGAGCTGAAGTTCTTCCTCGGTCTTCAAATACGACAACAACGCAACGGCATCTTCATATCTCAAGAGAAGTATCTCAAAGATTGCCTGAAGAAGTTTGGTATGCAAGACTGCAAAGGCTTCACAACACCAATGCCAGCCAAACATCATCTGGGTCCCGACGACAATGGTAAAGAGTTTGATCAAAAGGTATACCACTCCATGATTGGTTCTTTACTTTATCTATGTGCATCTAGGCCAGATATTGTGCTTAGTGTTTGCATGAGTGCTCGATTTCAAGAGGCACCAAAGGAGTCGCATCACTTAGCTGTGAAGCAAATTCTTCGATATTTGGCTCACACCCCAACTCTAGGATTATGGTATCCAAAGGGCTCAGAGTTTGATCTGGTTGGATTCTCGGATGATGATTATGCTGGTGACAAAGTTGATCGCAAGTCTACATCAGGCACATGTCACTTTCTGGGACGATCACTTGTATGTTGGTCTTCAAAGAAGCAGAACTGTGTATCTCTCTCCACTGCTGAATCTAAATACATTGCTGCTGGATCTTGCTGCGCTCAGCTTTTGTGGATGAAGCAAACACTCAAGGACTATGGAATTCATCTAAAGAAAGTGCCACTTTACTGCGATAACGAAAGCGCCATCAAGATTGCCAAAAACCCAGTTCAGCACTCAAAGACAAAGCACATTGAAATTCGTCATCACTTTCTCAGAGATCATGTTGTGAAGGAAGACATTGATATCATACACGTCAACATTGAAGAGCAATTGGCAGATATCTTCACCAAGCCCTTGGATGAGAAGAGATTTTGCAAGTTACGGTGTGAGCTAAATATCCTGGAATCCTCAAATGTCCTGTGATCAGGCACACATCCTAACCCTTATGCATATTGATGACTTAGATGTGCAACACACGAAGTAAAGTATATCTTCAATCAATGAAGACATACATTCTAAGTGTGAATACATTAATGTGGAATTTGACTTCGGAGCGCCATGATAATTGTGCGCCGTGTCTGGGTCTAATACTTCCTATACGGTGGGTAACGCCACCACCAAATGTTCTAATTTGAAGTGTTTCACTCATGGCGTTACCTTGCAATGTCTTCACATTTGGTTTGGCTTCGATCTCAACATATCTTCATGATTACCTTCACTATGTTGATTATAGATATATATATATATACTAGTGTTCTGTCCTCTACAGCATTCACTTATAGCTGTGTCTTCTTGTTGAATCTTTTGAACTAAGTGAATGTGATCGGACCCTAACCTCTCTATGCTTTCTATCTCAAATTCTATCTCTCCAAATCATATGCATTCTATTGAAACTGTCGAATGTCTTCTCTGCGTCCTTCAGCAGAAGATACAGAGACAACCATTAAGTCTGTTTTCAATGCTCATTCCTCCACATGAAACCTGGAGAAGTAGGAATGACCACCCGACAATCAAGGCGTGCGTGGGACGTGGAACAAACCCTGAAATTCCGCATAATGGCCACGTGTTCCTCAGATGCGAATTGCAAGGGGCACCTGTGTAATAGTGCAGTGCCGCCCATATACCTATAAATACACACTTCACAGCGGTCATTATCTCTTCTTCCACTCTCGCACGAACCCTAGCGCCACCGCTAGCCCTCGACGATGCCGGCGACGAAGCGCTTCACTGCCGCAACCTCTCCGACGCCGTCTTCACGCCGACCGCGGACATCGTCTCCGCCGTCGCCATAGGTGTCCTCCGTCGCCAAGTTAGGGCACGGAAGATCGAACTGCTCGGCCTCATCTTCCACTCCGTCTAGCAGTTCTTAGTGTGGTAAATAAAACTTCCTTTTTACAGCACCGTTGATTCTATGGATTTGTCACTTTCTACCACAAGCAGTTTCTATTCACACAAGTTAGATCTCTCTCATACTGCATCTCATAACATGCCTAGTATATTCACTTATGCTTCACAAAGTAGTTAGATTCCTCACTTGTACTGATCTCTGGATTCGTACAAATCTGGAACCAACTCCTTATCTATGAGTGAATGTCTTCGCACGATGAGGTCAATGTCTTCTAAACTGATTTATCTTCAAAATCTTCTGAGAATGCATATGAACTCTTCCCCTTCCCTCGCACCTTAATGCTGTCACAGGTACATGTTCGTGGGAGAATCCTTTGGTTCTCATAGTCTGCATTCATTTGCAGAATTCTTACAGCATCACATAAATTCTCCCGAAGCCAGTTCCTGTTGGTCCAGCAAGCGAAAACCTTTGAAGCCTTTGAATGTGTTGAAGCCTTTCAAGTTAAAGTTTATGGCTTCAGAGAAATCAGTAAGGAAGGGTGGCAGAAAGCGTCATGGAGAAACATCCAGAGATCTGCCAGATGACCTCTCAAAACTGTACAAAGCAGATCCTGAAGAGGATTACAATCAGCGCAAGACCCGAATCCAATGGATTCGAAGATATTGGGCAGAACAATGGTTCAAATACAGATTTGTAACCCAGGAATATGCTGAGGAAAACGCCATCAAGAGACCGTGGGGAGACATCCTATACAAGAATCTTCTACCCAGGTCCAGAGATGAAGCCATTGAACAGGGCTTCTATCCCTGCATGGTCCGTGGGCCACAGCCTGCTGATGCACACCCATCGTCACTACTATGGTGTCGTGTCGACAATCTGTTCAAGCGCAACTTCCAGTTTTCCTAGAACTCAGCGAAGCAAAACAAGAAGACTTTGGGGTTAGACTTCAACCCTGGCCCCTCAGCACCATGGGCAGATGGCACACGAGATGCAGAACCCAATGTCATCGGTCCTTTCTACAACCTTGAAGGCCTCATCACCCGCATCTTAGTTCAAGGGACTGCAGTGAATGAGCCTGCCGCTGACGCTGAATCAGATGAAGCGCCTGCAGCGCTGAAGACAAAGAAGCTGAAGAAGCCTAAAGCTTCAAAGCCTGCCCCTTCACCAAAAATCTCACGAGCGAAGCCACTAGCAACTGCACCTCCTGAAGACAGTGTGCAGTCCGAAGACTTATCTCGAATCTCCAAGCCCCAGAAGGCCAAGATGCCTCTGCCACACACCGGCCAAGAGCTAACTGTTGCTGCCATTCTGCGCAATGACGCCATTGACCTGTCAAGTGATGAAGATCTAGCAGATGACGCTCTTGAGCAACTCATCAAGAGCAAAGAAGAAGCAGAAATCTTCAATGATCTGCCTCTCTTTGATGTGACCATCATCCACAACTTCATTGACGAGTGGTTTGACATGCCAAACATCAGCTTTAAAGATCTGCAGCTACCCATTGGCCTCAGTGTCGCCTTCCAAGGCGCCATTGCTTCAGAGCTCGCTATTGCCCAACGCATTGTTGAACTGAAGCAAAAGATTGACTATGAAAAGGCTCAGTTCAAGAAGCATATGGCCAAGCTCAGCGTGCAGGAAGTGAAGAACTTCAAGAGTATGATGCACGAGCTCAAGGAAGCCTTTGTAAAGAAACGTGCAGAATCTCAGGGTTCGCATGAGCGCATGAAGACTCTGGCTGACAGATGTGTGCAAGCCTATAATGAGGCTGAGAAGCGCAAGGCACTTGGGCGTCCTGGCATCGACCCCAGGATGGCCGCAAAGAAGAAGAAGAAGAAGCCTGCTACGGCTGAACCTGACGCACCAAGGCAGGAAGCAGTTTCGATTGTCTTCCCAACTAGACTGACTAGCTCGAAGCCAAAAAGCCGGTCAACCGCTTCAGAGCTCAAGAAGACAAGGACTGCTGAGGATGAAGCCAGGAAGAGGAAACACTCTTAAGCCTCTCCAACTGCCCCCTCCAAGAAGAAGAGGAAGACCAAGAAAGATCGGGCTGCTCCCACAGAGCCTTTGATAGTTGAACCTATTTCGATGGTCTATCCTGAAGCTGAACGACAACTTACAATCCATGAGCCTGCTTCCACAGAGGCTCATGTAGCTGAAGACTTTCCAGCAGCTGATCCCATCGCTGCTGAAGACATTGGTCAACAGGACCATGTAGAAGATGGTGCAGTCCTTCCTCAGCTTGAGAACAACGAACTCATCAGCATTGGTCGTCCACTGACGCCAATTGCACAGGATGCTTCATGGGCGGATCGCCCACAAGAGGAAGAAGACTATGAGGCCCAGCCCACTCAAACTCCACAGGCGTCGCCCATGTTACGCAGGCTTCGCAAAGGTCCAAGGCCTCAAGTCTCTGCTGAAGACAATCCGGCTGCATCAGCCGCGGAAGAAGAAGTCCCACAAGTTCCCACTCCCCTGTCCCAACAAGAAGCAGTTCTCAAGGAGAACGTGCCTATGACCGACCCTCCAGCTCGTCAAGTGGAGGATGAAAATCTTGAGGCTGTCACAACCACCAATGAAGCTAATGTGGAGCCCTCGTCAATGGAAGAAGAAGACAGCGAAGCCACTGATCCTGTCACTTCTGTTCCTGAGTCTGCTGCCGGTCCCCAGTTCGACTATCATGTTGAGCACAGGCCTCAGGTACAGAAGCCAATCCCAAGATTGCCAAGGTTCCCAGGTCCTGCATCAGCACCTGGCTCCTTCAATATCAATGGCCTTAGAGCAGACAACACATTCTTCGATAGCTCCAGGAACCCCTACTCAAGGGAAAGGATATCATCTGACCGGTTCTGGAGCTATCCTCAGCGAAGCTATTACTCATGCATTCTTTACAACCAAGGTCGCATCTTCCCACACAAGTGCCTTGACATTGAAGCTATAGCTAGTCTGCCCTGTCTGGAAGAAGCTTTGGATTGCTTCAAGGAAGTTGGACTGCTGTCGTTCGTTACTGACCAAGAGCATTGGAATGAAGAGCTGCTGCTCCAATTCTATGCCACACTTCACATCCGCGGGTATAGCAGAGATCCGAAGACTTGGGTCCTGGAGTGGATGACTGGAAACGTCCATCACGAAGCCAAAGCCTTTGACATCATTGAGCTCACTGGCTTGCCCACTCCTGGCGATCTATACAAGCATGGCTGTCAGCTGCATAGTGAAGCTATTGAGAGTATCTTTAAGAAGCCTGAACCTGATATGAGTCAGATGCTCAGCATGATGAAGCCATTGCCCCAAGATGCTGCTTATCCCATGGAGTTCTTCATTGAAGACCTTGAGTATCTGTCAAGAACCATCTATCACATTATCAGGCGAACTCTCTGGCCCATCAAAGGGCACTCTCCACATGCCAAGCTTGAGGGTGCAATGAAGACCTTGGTCTTCTATATTCTTCATGGAAAATGCTTCAATGCACAGGACTTATTCATCTGCCAACTTGCTGCATCAGGCTCTGATCTGTTTGGCTTGAAGTTCTAAGCCCCATGGGTAATGCGGCTAATCAAACTTCACTCCGGTATCTCATATCAGCCATCTGCTCACAATCATCGGATTTTTCTGCCTGATGTGGATATCTCTATTGAAGCCATCTATCCTGAGCCTGCCAAAGCACCTCTAAGTCTTCAGATTGCAGAGCATCAGAGTTTCTCTCAGAACATTGAAGGAGTTGAAGCAGTCACTCGGGTGTATCCTCTGGCTGGCACTACACGTGCACCACACCCTGCTTCCACTGAAGCCACTGATAGTACAACTGCTCCAAGACCCAAGAAGCGCACTCGTGTTCTCAACGACCGAGAGCTTCTTGTGGCTCTTCATCAGAAACAGGATAGGCATCATGACTGGATGAAGCGTCAGATGAAAAGCCTCTTGGTGGATGTTAATTGCATTCGCAATCTTGCCACCAAGAATGCTTTCGTTGCCCATGAAACCTGTCGCCGCACATGGAAAGGGCTAACGATGATGTGTTCTGAAGATGGTCTTCAAGAGGATGGCTTCACTGAGTGATTCAAGTTTGACTCCACACCTCCTCGAAGTGCTGTGCTGCTAGGAACTCCATCCCTTGAAGACTCTGAGTTCTCTTCCTCTGCTGCAACAGTGACTGCCAGAGTTATCGAGGATGAAGACGATGCTACTTCACCGCCACCTCCTTTAGCACGCTTCAACTCTGCTCCAAGCTCTTCTGCACCGCCAAACACCACCAACGACCCTGCTACTTCACCTACTCCGCATGGGAACGAGTAGATGCTCTATGTCTTCAAACCTTTTTGGTCCTTACTGACAAAAGGGGGAGAATCATATGAGGTTGATAGTCTTCAAGCGGGTCCATATGGGCGGGTACTTTATATTTTGCTTCGTGCTTACAACTCTCATTTTGCTACATTTGGTTCTTTGAGTTGTAACACTTAAACTCAATGGTCGTCTGCTACTTATCTGCCACTTTGTTTTGCGATGATAAATTCCGCATGTGCGACGATAAATTCCGCACTTAGATCATTCTGCAGACATCCATTTTCCATTATGCATGTCATTATCTTCACACACCTTCTCATGCATAGTGGATTGTCATCATAAGTTGAAGTGGATCTCCACAAGTACAACCTGCCATGTGCATTTGCATTCCAAAAGCAAATTACTTATATGCACATCTTCAGGGGGAGCCCTTGCAACTTATGAAGACAATTCCTTATCCTTTACAATTTCACAGATTATATTCCCCGTTGAAAACTTCAACTAGTTTGTCATCAATCACCAAAAAGGGGGAGATTGTAAGTGCATCTAGTGCCACCCCTAGTTGGTTTTGGAGTATTGACGACAACCCTAGTTGAGGGACTAATGTGTTTGTGAGAATTGCAGGATAACACAGGTAGAAGTCCCTCTTTGATTCAGTTTTCCTACCAGAGATGACCCCTAAAAATGTATGAAGACATTGAAGTCAAAGGTGGTATATGAAGATATTCACATTGAAGACTATGACAAGAGAAGACACCGCATGAAGCCTATGGAGCTCGAAGACTTAGATATTTCGTAGTTCTTTTTCTTCTGTGTTGAGTCATAGGAACCACCGTACTGTTAAGTGGGGTCCAAGAGAACCAATTAGAATGACTGAAGTGATGCCTAACCAAAAACCTATGTCTTCGAGTGAAGACTATGAGAGCGAATCTTGTCCAGAGTCGGACAAGTCAGCTTTGCTTGTAGCCCAAGTAAAGTTACCGTGTGAGTTTGAAATCTGACCGTTGGAACACGTGTTAGTTCCTTAGTGACCCAGGGTCATTTCGGACAAATCAGGTCGGGTTGCCAAGTGGCTATAAATAGCCCACCCCCTACAACCATAAACGGTTGGCTGCTCAGATTGAGAGTACGGCTTTTGTCGTTTGAGAGCAACCCACCTCGAAGCCTTTGAGAGAGAATTCCTTGCGAGGATAAAGCCCTAACCACCCAGAGCCAAAGAGAATTGGGCATCACTTAAGTCTTCTTGTCTGTGTGATCTGAAGACTTATTACACTTGAGGACTGTGCATCCTCCAGCCGGTTAGGCGTCGCGTTCTGAGCATCCAAGAGACATTGTGGATTGCCGGTGAACGAAGTCTGTGAAGGTTTGGGAGTCTACCTTGAAGACTTACCAGAGTGATTGGGCGGGGTCTGTGTGACCTTAGCTCAAGGGGAATACGGTGAGGACTGGGTGTCCCGAGCTGCGTGTTCAGGACTGGGTGTCCGGGACTGTGTGTCCTAAGGTTTAAATACCTAGCCGCCCCAACCAGATGTACAGTTTTCACAGCAACTAGAACTGGTCCAACAAATCTTCAACGAGTCACTGGTTTCATCTTCCCTTCCCTTTACTTACTGTTACTCCTTGTGAAGTCATTGTATGTTTGCACTATCTTTTGTCTTCACTGAGTGACCGCGTGTTCTGTCTGGCTTCACAATATCTTCCTACCTGATCCTTGCTACATTGCTGCTATTAGTCATTGTGCTTTCACTCTATTGAATACTTGACTATGGCTTGCCTAGTGTAGTCTACCTTCCGCTGCAGGGAAATAGGTTTATTTCTATCGTTTGTCTTCATAACTTCCACGTTTTGAAGACTTTCATAAAAATCGCCTATTCACCCCCCCTCTAGTCGATATAACGCACTTTCATAAACATCACATGCAATCAAATAATAATAGTGACATGATATGGCCAATATCACATAGCTCCTTTGATCTCCATCTTGGGGCTCCATGATCATCTTGTCACCGGCTTGACACCATGATCTCCATCATCGTGTCTCCATGAAGTTGCTCGACAACTATTACTTCTACTACTATGGCTAACACGTTTAGCAATAAAGTAAAGTAATTTACATGGCGTTTCTCAATGACACGCAGGTCATACAAAAAATAAAGACAACTCCTATGGCTCCTGCCGGTTGTCATACTCATCGACATGCAAGTCGTGATTCCTATTACAATAGCATGAACATCTCATACATCACATATATATCATTCATCATTCATCACAACTTTGGCCATATCACATCACAAAACACTTGCTGCAAAAACAAGTTAGACGTCCTCTAATTGTTGTTGCAAGTTTTACGTGGCTGCAAGAGGGTTCTAGG
This sequence comes from Triticum urartu, assembly GCF_003073215.2. Classification (NCBI taxonomy): domain Eukaryota; kingdom Viridiplantae; phylum Streptophyta; class Magnoliopsida; order Poales; family Poaceae; genus Triticum; species Triticum urartu. Next base: position 143,982,639 of record NC_053028.1, on the reverse strand, counting down.
AAGAACGTTTTCTTACCTACTTAAAGCCACAACGTGATTTGTCAACTTCTATTTACCCTTCATATGGACCCTTTTCATGAAATCCGCTCCAACTAAAGTGGGAGAGACAGACACCCGCCAGCCACCTTATGCAACTAGTGCATGTCAGTCGGTGGAACCGGTCTCACGTAAGCGTACGTGTAAGGTTGGTCCGGGCCGCTTCATCCCACAATACCGTTGAAGCAAAATAAGACTAGTAGCGGCAAGAAAGTTGACAACATCTACGCCCACAACAAATTGTGTTCTACTCGTGCAAAAAGAACTACGCATAGACCTAGCTCATGATGCCACTGTTGGGGAACGTTGCAGAAAACAAAAAATTTCCTACGGTTTCACCAAGATCCATCTATGAGTTCATCTAGCAACGAGTGATCGGATTGCATCTACATACCTTTGTAGATCACGCGCGGAAGCGTTCAAAGAGCGGGGATGAGGAAGTCGTACTCGACGTGATCCAAATCACCGGAGATCCTAGCGCCGAACGGACGGCACCTCCATGTTAAACACACGTACGGTCAGCGTGACGTCTCCTCCTTCTTGATCCAGCAAGGGGGAAGGAGAGGTTGATGAAGATCCAGCAGCACGACGGCTTGGTGATGGATGGAGGGGTCACCGCAGCAGGGCTTCGCCGTTCTACTACGAGAGGGAGAGGTGTAGCAGGGGAGAGGGAGGCGCCAAGACTCAAGGGTGTGGCTGCCCCTCCCTCCCCCCTTTATATAGGCTCCCCTAGGGGGGGCGCCGGCCCTAGGAGATGGGATCTCCTAGGGGGGGCGGCGGCCAAGGGGTGGAGTGCCCCCCAAGCCAGGTGGGGCGCCCCCCACCCTAGGGTTCCCAACCCTAGGCGCATGGGGTGGGCCAAGGGGGGCGCACCAGCCCACTATGGGCTGGTTCCCCTCCCCACTTTGGCCCAATGGGGCCCTTCGGGATGGGTGGCCCCACCCGGTGGACCCCCGGGACCCTTCCGGTGGTCCCGGTACAATACCGGTGACCCCCGAAACTCTCCCGATGGCCGAAACTACACTTCCTATATATAATTCTTCACCTCCGGACCATTTCAGAACTCCTCGTGACGTCTGGGATCTTATCCGAGACTCCAAATAACTTTCGGGTTACTGCATATTCATATCTCTACAACCCTAGCGTCACCGAACCTTAAGTGTGTAGACCCTACGGGTTCGGGAGACATGTAGACATGACCGAGATGGCTCTCTGGTCAATAACCAACAGCGGGATCTGGATACCCATGTTGGCTCCCACATGCTCCTCGATGATCTCATCGGATGAACCACGACGTCAAGGATTCAAGCAACCCCGTATACAATTCTCTTTGTCAATCGGTATGTTACTTGCCCGAGATTCGATCGTCGGTATCCCAATACCTCATTCAATCTCGTTACCGGCAAGTCACTTTACTCGTACCGTAATGCATGATCCCGTGACCAGACACTTGGTCACTTTGAGCTCATTATGATGATGCATTACCGAGTGGGCCCAGAGATACCTCTCCGTCATACGGAGTGACAAATCCCAGTCTTGATCCGTGTCAACCCAACAGACACTTTCAGAGATACCCGTAGTATACCTTTATAGTCACCCAGTTACGTTGTGACGTTTGGTACACCCAAAGCACTCCTACGGTATCCGGGAGTTACACGATCTCATGGTCTAAGGAAAAAAATACTTGACATTGGAAAAACTCTAGCAAACGAACTATACGATCTTGTGCTATGTTTAGGATTGGGTCTTGTCCATCACATCATTCTCCTAATGATGTGATCTCGCTATCAATGACATCCAATGCCCATAGTCAGGAAACCATGACTATCTGTTGATCAACGAGCTAGTCAACTAGAGGCTTACTAGGGACATGTTGGTGTCTATGTATTCACACATGTATTACGATTTCCGGATAACACAATTATAGCATGAATAAAAGAAAATTATCATGAACAAGGAAATATAATAATAATTCGTTTATTATTGCCTCTAGGGCATATTTCCAACAAGGTAGTGGCTGCACGAGACCAGGGTACTTACAGTGCTCAGGTTTGTTGATCTAGCAAGTTGGACATTGCTTGATGAAATCAACAATGAACTATTTCATGCCAGGCCAGTGGAACAACAGTTTAACTCTCTGATATGTGGCTCTGTGGCCAGAGTGACCTCCCATCTTAGAATTATGTAATGCAGATACTAACTTGGTCCTGAGTGGTGTCTCACTACCTACTATAATTCTATTCTTGTACCTGAGTATACCTTGCTTGAGAGTGTAGTTAGCTAGAGCAGAGGGAGTAGTGGCCAATTGAGCAACTAGGTCCTTGCACTTACTGTCATTCCTATAACTGGCTACTACTTCAGAGATCCAAGCAGGGACAGTTGTGCTTGCAATAAGGTTGTGTAGTTTGTACTGCACTCTAGAGAGGGCATCAGCCACTCTGCTTTTTTGTTCCCTTGCTTGTACTCTACCTTGTAATTGTAGCCCAATAATTTCACCAGCAATTTATGTTGAATTCCCTCAATTAAATTTTATTACTATATATACTTGAGACTCTGCTGGTCAGTTCTGATGATGAGAGAAGATGCTACAAAATAGTGTTTCTAGTGTTTCAGAGCTTCAATATTAGCTAGGGCTTCCTTATCATAAGTTGAGCTTGGAGCAGCTCCAGGACCAATGGTTTTGCTGAAGAAGGAAATAGGCATGCCCCCTTGCATGAGGACTGCTCCAATGCCATAATTGCAAGCATCAGTTTCAAGAACAAAAGGTTTGGAAAAATCAGGAAGGGCCAGGACAGGGGCTTCTCTCATTTTGTGTTTCAAACTGTTAAAAGCTTGTTTTTGTTGTTCAGTGCCCCATGGAAAACTGTCCTTTTTCAGAGAGTTGAACAGAGGTTTGTAGATAAAGCCATAATTCTGGATAATCTTCTGTAATAGCCAGTTAGTCCCAGAAAACTTCTCAGCTGAGTAACATTCTCAGGTGCTGGTCATTTGAGCACTGCCTCAATTTTGACAGGGTCTGTAGCAACACAAAATGAGCTTTGATCGTGTCCCAAGTATTCCACTTGTGGCTGGACGAAGGTGCATTTGCTGAGATTTGCATATAGCTGGTGTTGTTGAAGGGTCTCAAACAATTCTTTTAAATGTTGTATGTGTTCTTGGAGGTTTCTGTTGAAAACCACAATGTCATCAAAGAGTGGATCACTGGACAGTGGTCAAGAACATCCTGAAATACCTGAAAAGGACTAAGGATATGTTTCTCGTTTATGGAGGTGACAAAGAGCTTGTCGTAAATGGTTACGTTGATGCAAGCTTTGACCCTGATTCGGATGACTCAAAGTGGCAAACCGGATACGTATTTATATTGAATGGTGGAGCTATAAGTCGGTGCAGTTCCAAGCAGAGCGTCATGGCGGGATCTACGTGTGAAGCGGAGTACATAGCTGCTTCAGAAGAAGCAAATGAAGGAGTTCATATCCAATCTAGGTGTAATACCTAGTGCATCGGGTCCAATGAAAATATTTTGTGACAATACTGGAGCAATTGCCTTAGCGAAGGAATCTAGATTTCACAAGAGAACCAAACACATCAAGAGACACTTCAATTCCATATGCGATCAAGTCAAGGAGGGAGACATAGAGATTTGCAAAATACATACGGATCTGAATGTTGCAGACCCGTTGACTAAGCCTCTTCCACGAGCAAAACATGATCAGCACCAAGACTCCATGGGTGTTAGAATCATTACTATGTAATCTATATTATTGACTCTAGTGCAAGTGGGAGACTGAAGGAAATATGCCCTGGAGGCAATAATAAAGTTATTATTTACATTTCCTTATATCATGATAAATTTTTATTATTCACGCTAGAATTGTATTAACCGGAAACTTGATACTTGTGTGAATAAATAGACAAAACAAAGTGTCCCTAGTATGCCTCTACTAGACTAGCTCGTTAATCAAAGATGGTTAAGTTTCCTGACCATAGACATGTGTTGTCATTTGATGAATGGGATCACATCATTAGGAGAATGATGTGCTGGACAAAACCCATTCTTAGCTTAGCATAATGATCGTTAAGTTTTATTGCTATTGCTTTCTTCATGACCTATACATATTCCTTTGACTATGAGATTATGCAACTCCCGAATACCGGAGGAACACCTTGTGTGCTATCAAACGTCACAACGTAACTCGGTGATTATAAAGATGCTCCACAGGTGTCTCCGAAGGTGTTTGTTGGGTTGGCATAGATCAAGATTAGGATTTGTCACTCCGAGTATCGGAGAGGTATCTTTAGGCCCTCTCGGTAATGCACATCACTATAAGCCTTGCAATCAATGTGACTAATGAGTTAGTTGCGGGATGATGCATTACGGAATGAGTAAAGAGACTTGCCGATAACGAGATTGAACTAGGTATGAGGATACCGACGATCAAATCTCGGGCAGGTAACATACCGATGACAAAGGGAATGACGTATGTTGTTATTGCGGTTTGACCGATAAAGATCTTTGTAGAATATGTAGGAACCAATATGAGCATCCAGGTTCCGCTTTTGGTCATTGATCAGAGATGTGTCTTGTTCATGTCTACATAGTTCACGAACCCGTAGGGTCCGCACGCTTAACGTTCGATGACGATTTGTATTATGAGTTATGTGTTTTGGTGACTGTCGGTGTCAAAATCGGCGGATCTCGGGTAGGGGGTCCCGAACTGTGCGTCTGAGGTTGATGGTAACATGATACAAGGAACACAATGTTTACCCAGGTTCGAGCCCTCTCGATGGAGGTAAAACCCTACGTCCTGCTAGATTAATATTGATGAGTATGGGGGTTACAAGAGTTGATCTACCACGAGATCGTAATGGCTAAAATCCTAGAAGTCTAGCCTATCTGATTATGATTGTCTCTCGACGGACTAAGCCCTCCAGTTTATATAGACACCAGAGGGGACTAGGGTTGTACAAAATCGGTTACATAGAAAGGAAATAATACATCCGGCCGCCTAGCTTGCCTTCCATGCAAAGGAGAGTCCTATCCGTACACGGGATAGTCTTCTCTTGCATCTTCATGGGCTAACAGGCCGGCCCATATCTAGAAGGCTGGATGCCCGAGGACCCCTCAGTCCAGGACTCCCTTGGTAGCCCCCGAATCAGGCTTCAATGACGAGGTGTCCGGCACGCAGATTGTCTTCGGCATTGCAAGGCGGGTTCCTCCTCTGATCACTTCAAAGCACCTGACTTAAAGAGCTGTATTCGGCCTTCCATTTAATGTCGCACCCATCAGCTTATGTGCCTCCACACCTTCTGCTCCACGCATCGAGCGAATATGGGAGGTCGGGGCATTTTTTCATAACCCCCTCCGGCCACATAAGAAAGGCCTCTATTTAAGGGGAGTGGATCCCAGATCCATTCCATACCCCGCAGAAAAATCCTCAGAGCTTGCTAGGAGGAACCACTCCAACATGGCTAGCGCCCCCAGCTCTTCCTCCCGTCTCCATGGCTCCGAGAAATGTGATTGGGAGAGATGTTCCGTATCTCACGGTCAGCTAACGAAGCTGCAAACACAGGGCTTTCTTCCCCTGCGGATTGATACGTCTCCAACATATCTATAATTTTTGATTGTTCCATGCTATTATATTATCAATCTTGGATGTTTTATATGCATTTATATGTTATTTTATATGATTTTTGTGACTAACCTATTAACCTAGAGCCTAGTGCCAGTTTCTGTTCTTTCCTTGTTTTTGAATTTTACAGAAGAGGAATACCAAACGGAGTCCAATTGACGTGCCAAGTATTGATGACTTTTTATGGACCAAAAGAAGCCCCCGGAGTAAAAGAGTTGGGCCAAAAGAGTCCTGAGCAATCCATGAGGTGGAGGGCGCGCCCTACCCCTGGGCCCGTCCCCCTATCTTGTGGATGACTCGGAGACCCCCCTGACGTGAGACCGACACCAAAAATTCCTATAAATACAAAAACCTCCAGAAAATAACCTAGATCAGGAGTTCCGCCGCCGCAAGCCTCTGTAGCCACCAAAAACCAATCGGGACCCTGTTCCGGCACCCTGCCAAAGGGGGGAATCATCACCGGTGGCCATCTTCATCATCCCGGCTCTCCATGACGAGGAGGGAGTAGTTCACCCTCGGGGCTAAGGGTATGTACAAGTAGCTATGTGCTTGATCTCTCTCTCTCTCATGTTCTTGATATGGCACGATCTTGATGTACCGCGAGCTTTGCTATTATAGTCGGATATTATAATGTTTCTCCCCCTCTATCTCCTTGTGATGAATTGAGTTTTCCCTTTGAAGTTATCTTATCAGATTGAGTCTTTAAGGATTTGAGAACACATGATGTATGTCTTGCACGTGCTTATCTGTGGTGACAATGGGATATTCACGTGATCCACTTGATGTATGTTTTGGTGATCAACTTGCGAGTTCTATGACCTTGTGAACTTATGCATAGGGGTTGGCACATGTTTTCATCTTGACTCTCCGGTAGAAACTTTGGGGCACTCTTTGAAGTTCTTTGTGTTGGTTGAATAGATGAATCTGAGATTATGTGATGCATATCGTATAATCATACCCGCGGATAGTTGAGGTGACATTGGAGTATCTAGGTGACATTAGGGTTTTGGTTGATTTGTGTCTTAAGGTGTTATTTTACTACGAACTCTAGGGCTGTTTGTGACACTTATAGGAATAGCCCAATGGATTGATCGGAAAGAATAACTTTGAGGTGGTTTCGTACCCTACAATAATCTTTTCGTTTGTTCTCCGCTATTAGTGACTTTCGAGTGACTCTTTGTTGCATGTTGAGAGATTGTTATATGATCTAATTATGTTATCCTTGTTGAGAGAACTTGCACTAGTGAAAGTATGAAACCTAGGCCTTGTTTCAACGCATTGCAATATCGTTTTCGCTCACTTTTATCATTAGTTACCTTGCTGTTTTTATATTTTCAGATTACAAAACCCTATATCTACCATCCATATTGCACTTGTATCACAATCTCTTCGCCGAACTAGTGCACCTATACAATTTACCATTGTATTGGGTGTGTTGGGGACACAAGAGACCCTTTGTTATTTGGTTGCAGGGTTGTTTGAGAGAGACCATCTTCATCCTATGCCTCCCACGGATTGATAAACCTTAGGTCATCCACTTGAGGGAAATTTGCTACTGCCCTACAAACCTTTGTACTTGGAGGCCCAACAAAGTCTACAAGAAGAAGGTTGTGTAGTAGACATAACGGATCTAGTCCCCGTCCGAGCAGGAATGACGTCCTTTAACGGCGGGGTTCAGGTGGAGAGTTTCCCTAATCCGTCCAGGGGGAACGAGTGTGCTTCGTTCCCTACTTGCTAAGAGGCGTTGGATTTCCAATCCACCCATTCCTACGAGGACTTTTGGAGTATTATGGCCTCCAACTGCACAATTTCACTCCTGCCTCCGTCCTGCACATCGCGGGTTACGTTGCTCTGTGTGAGCTATTCCTGGGCTATGAGGCCCATTTTGAACTATGGAGGAAACTATTTTGCCTCGTCCCTCGTAATCAAGGGGATCAATATTCGAAGTAGGGGGAGCCGAGGTATGGCGCATCGCCGGGACCGGATACCTGTCCCGCACGCCCAAGAAGGCGTCCGAAGAGTGGCCTTCCGAATGGTTCTATATTGATGATGTCGCTCTTCCTGACCTAGTCCGGATAGGTCTCCTTGACTTTTCAAGCGCTCCGCTGAAGAAACGCCGCAACTGGCGCCCTCGGAGCCTCGAGGAGGAGGACATTGCGGAAGTCAGTCAGTTGATGGGCAGGATCAAGATGCTCGCCCTGATTATCAATAATTGAGCTAATGGCGATTTCTATAGCGCGGGGAGTTCAACCACTCAAATACAGAGGGCTTCCCATGTGGCACTATAATGGGGACGATGATGCCTCACGCTGCGTTCGGAAGGGTCCTAATAACCCCCGTTGCTTTGGCCAAAATATTGGCCGAACTGTTCAAAGGGGAGAAGGAGGAGTTCACTCATCTCAAACACCGAGATGGATTTTCCATGTATAATCCTCCTAGCTGGGTGAGTTCCAATCCCACCATTTTACTCCTCTCCCTGAATCATTTTTAATGGATAGTAACCTATCCACTCGCAACTGGAATGGTGGAAGGCTACCGAGGGGATTCATAGCCCCACCCCCAGCCGGAGGGGCACAACCGGGACCTTGACCCCGGATTCGAAGAAGATCCGGACATATTTGTGGAGCTCTAGAAAGGAGTATTCTATCAGACGAGCTACGATGGTACAGAAGTACCCATCATCGTCGATTATCCCGGCCTCCTCCCTGCTTCGCATGTAAGTAATTTAAGAGACACCTTCTTTGTAAGAGTTTCCTCATTATGCCTCACCCACCGCACTATTTCATGTTCCAAAGGGGAGGCGCTCGATGCCACAACGTGCACCAGATGCATCTCCGAGGAGAGCGGCGCCCGCGCTGAGCACATCTTCGAAGAGAAAGGCAAACGATGATACAACAGAACCTTCATCAAAGAGGTAAGGCTTTCTTTTAAAAATACATCTCCTGATCGCCACATCAAATCGTGATGCCATCCGCGGCATTCTATGAGGAAAAGTGTCCGCTGGACTATCTCCGGGGATCCTGTCGGTCGTGCCTCCACTAGTCAGGTTCCAGACCCTGCCCTAAGGACGGGGGCTGACACAGGAGTGGCGCCGAACTGTCCTTCCATAGAGGATTCGGAAGCTATGCCCGTCACGAACTCTGATGTGGAGAGCAGCATGAATCATCGTCATCGGAGGGCCACTCTCCGTGACCCCGTCTTTTCAAAGGAGGCATTCGATGCCTTCAGCTCGGACGATGCGTACATCCGAGCTGCTCTAGATGGGCTTGCCAGAGCCACAGACCGGCATCTAAAAGATATGCGGGTAAGTGTAGATTTAATAATCATACACCAGTAGCCCCCGAGACTTAAAGCAAGTGATACAACTGATTTAAGGATCATTGGATAATCAGGCACTTATGGAGAAGAATAGCATGTTGTCTCAAGAGCCGGAAAACTATCAGACTCAACTAACTGCGGCTACCACCGAATTGGAAAAATCCAAGGAGGCACCACCTGGTAATGTTTCTCCCCAGCAGAAAGAAGTATAATCATATACCAGTTATATTAATATTGTTGTGTTTCTGCTGACAGAATCAGTAGAGCAACTGAGAGAGAAACTGAAGGACGCCCGAGCTGGTGAACAAGAGGCCAAAAGGCAGCATGTGGCAGGCGAACGTGTGCTGATGCGGGTCAGGGATGAAAAGAATAAGATGCAGGATTCCCATACCCAACTGGGCGAAGAACTAAAAGATGTTTGAGCCCAGCTAGCTGACGCCGTCAAGGAGAATAGGACGCTACAAGGCGGCATATTCAGTATGCTTTTCAAACTTTCCTCCCTATAATTCGGCGAGGGCCGGAACTGACAGATTTATGTCTGCAGGTATGCTGACTGACCGTCCCGAGGAAGAAATATCCGGATCTCAAGGCGGCCTAGTACAAGAGCTGTCTCAGATGCATGAGCGAGTTCGGCAGGCAATGCATAGTGTTGCCAAGGCTTTATGGCCATCCGCCTCTCCTCCAAGAGGTATGGCAGAGCTCGTGGAGCTGTTCAAAGGGGCACAACGGCTTATTCGATTATGGAAGATATCAACCTGCCGGGAAGGTGCGCGAGAGGCCTGGGCCATGGTAAAAACACGGTATACCAAGCTTGATCCGAATCATATGGCCCGGGTCAGACCGCTAGGGTCAGATGAGAAAGAAATTCCCATTAATTTGGTATATGACCAAGTAGAAGTAGCTGCCAAATATTCCCAACAGGATTGTAAGCTAGACAGCCTGTTAGAGAGTATAGAGGAGGAAGTTTTTGAGTCCAAGTGACTATGTACTTTCCTTGATATATTTGTTCCTAGCCAGATTGTAAAACGATTGTCATGGCCGACCTTTTCGCTTCGACCTCTGGACCCGAAGGTGCGGAGTGTTTCCGAATACTCGAGCGGTATAATAGACCTGGGTATGCGTGGAAACCAGGCGTAGGGGTCATAGTTGCTTGAAAAGACAAATTGTATCCGGCTAGCTATGTTATATTACATTGTGATTGTAAGAAACATCTTCCAGAGAGAATAGTTTCGTTAAGGGTTCCTTTCCCTCGATGCGCATGCGTTAATATGCATGTTCGAACTGTGATTGAAAACATCGCAGTATAGGTAATATCTGGGGGTTCATAGTGGAAGAAATGTAAAACATCTTTAGTCCGCCGACCGAATATCTATTTATCTATTATCTATCTATTATTTAATTAAAACAATAGTAAAACAAGCCACCACGTTCGTCCACACAGATTACATTATCTTGACCGTAAAGTTGTAGATATAAACGGTCTAGATTTAAAGATGTAACGTTACATATAAATGTTGTGTACAAACATATATTATGTTGCAGATCCAAAGTCTGCCACGGACATGTATGTACGAAGCAAAAGTGCATGCGTACATAGAAAGGACACACGTACCATATATTAATATAAGGTGCAATCTATCTATCTATCTATCTATATTTATCTATCTATCTATCTATCTATATCTATCTATCTATACCTCTATACCTATACTAATTTGTGACTCCCTAGAAATTATCACGTTAATTAGAATTTATGAGCCGTTAATCTTGTGAGGCCGAGTTATAAGGATGTAGATCAATCCTGGAAAGTTCCATATTAATAAAAAAATCCTACAATTTAGGTTACTCTTACGCCAAAACAAAAGAACCAACCAACTAAAACTGCACCTCACGTCTCACATGTCCTTTTTTTTTCCTTCCTGAATCAACTTTTTTTCTTGCTCAATCTTACATGTCTCTCTCTCACGTACGAACATGACCCCATCTCTCACGTCTCACCTATCTTTTTTTTCTTCTGAATCAACCTGTGTACGTATCTCTCAGGTCTCTTCTTTCTCTTTTTTCCTGGCTCCATATATGTACATCTCTCTCAGGTCTCTCCCTTCTCTATTCAGTCAGTCCAAAAATAAAAGCAGTTGGCATAAACTTATTATGGTGTAGATCTTTAGCTAAATTCCCCCCAAAAAGATTTAATTGTACGTCGTGATTCCTAGGCCGCTAATCGTTTTGGCTCTTAAAACATATAAGCACGTACAAATCAACTTGAAGCGGTCGATTGATTACTGAGTTGGCTGTGAGCACACCAATTGTACATGCAATTTGCCAGCTGGTCGTTTTGGCTTAGAGAACAAACATGCACGTACAAAATAACCTGAAAAGGTGATTGATTCCCCAGTTGTCAAAAATCCTACAATTTACGTTATTCTTACGTCAAAACAAAAGAACCAACCAACTAAAACCACACCTAACTCTCTCACGTACGCCTAAACATGACCCTATCTCTCACGTCTCACATGTCCCTTTTTTTTCTTCCTGAATCAACGTTTTTTTCTTGCTCAATCTTGCATGTCTCTCTCTCACGTACAAACATGACCCCATCTCTCACGTCTCACCTATTCTTTTTTTTTTCTTCTGAATCAACCTGTGTACGTATCTCTCAGGTCTCTTCTTTCTCTTTTTTCCTGGCTCCATATATGTACATCTCTCTCAGGTCTCTCCCTTCTACCAAGCGGCCAGCTTGGTAAGCTATCTACAAAAATTTGCAAACAGGTCTCTCCCTTCTCTATTCAGTCAGTCCAAAAATAAAAGCAGTTGGCATAAACTTATTATGGTGTAGATTTTTAGCTAAATTCCCCCAAAAAAGATTTAACTTTACGTCGTGATTCTTAGACCTCTAATCGTTTTGGCTCTCAAAACATATAAGCACATACAAATCAACTTGAAGCGGTCGATTGATTACTGAGTTGGCTGTGAGCACACCAATTGTACATCGCAATTTGCCGGCCGGTCGTTTTGGCTTAGAGAACAAACAAGCACGTACAAAATAACCTGAAAAGGTGATTGATTCCCCAGTTGTCTGAACACATATGTATGTACGAGAAGAAGCAGCCGGCTGGATCGATCAATGCGGAAGCTAGGTCGAGTCACCGGCAGGAAGCACATATGAAAACTCACACGGAGCACAAAATTGGATCGGAACAGACCGTGTATTTTGTCCTGCAGTCATCTGCTTCGCCGCCGTTGCTGTTCTTTCAACATCGAGTTCTTGGCTGACTACTACTCTACTGCCCCAAAAAAATGATTAATAACATGAACTCTAAAAAAAGAATCAATTTTTTTATAAACTATGATGCAAATTAAAACATGCACAATGATGCACTTGAAACATAAATACAATAAACATTTCAATATGATAAATTAGAAAAAATGATACAAATTATGTTCATTTAGTTTTAATGAAAATATAGAGTTGTAGCAAAATCACTATGAAACATGGCTGAATTTGAAGGATGCACCAGTGAAATAAAAACAATGAACACAAGTCATAGAAATTCATCAATAATCTATAGACTAGCCCGTGCATTTGCATGGTTGACGGTTTCGTTGAAGTCATATATGATCCAATGGCTCCTAATGTATTATGCTCGTTTTGATTTGCACCTTGGAAATTATGCTCTACAAACTATTTTTCGGTTCTCTAATATTAATATTTTCCATTTTTTTTGTACCTAATAAGATTAAGTAAAACAGTGATGTCTAAGTTAAGGCTCTTGCAACACATTGGAGAGTGCAAGAATTCACTTAAAATTGGAACAATATATTATTGCTAGCTACTTTTGCAAACGTAGATGAGAATGGATTTTTTTTCTTCTGACATTTTCTAACATGACTCATGAATATGTGATATAGTGTACATCCACGATTGTATTATTTTTCTAAAAAAATATTGTGAATTTTTTGTTTTTCTGTATTTAAAATATTTCAACATCCATGTATATATAGTATACTATTAATATCTCCACACATTCGCAAAATGACTAGCCCGTGCGGATGCACGGGTTGACGGCTAGTAGTTATAACGTGGTGAAAAAAGGCACAGGCTGCCAAAGAGCTAAAACAGACACGGCTGCCAAGTTTAAATCCCACCGCCCCAAAAAACAAGAGTCCGATTACATGACAATTCTGGTGACATCATATATGATCTCAGCCCAAAAGTTAGGATATAATTTTCTCAAATTAATCAATTTGGACAGCTACATTAGAGCTTCACGTGGGATATGAAACTTTCTCTACGCCTTAAAAAAACTTTCTCTTCTCATGTGCGATAAAAATGTTTCTCTACCTGGATAAAAAAGGTACGTGTGTACGTATAAAGCATAGAGTGTAGGGCAAAAGGACTCCCAGTATACTTTTGTTTAATACTAATAAAGTATGGCCCCACAAAAATATTACGTCTACAATACGATGTTCGCGGCAATAAATATTGAATGGACAACTGATAATAAAAATACATGAACATCTAAGTCCCAAAAATAATATTCCTATTCAAATAATTCTTTTTACAAAATTAATCATGGCGTATGTTCTAATTAAAATGGTTGATAGTATAAATTAAGCACCTTTTGTTAAAAGTACTCATGGGAAGGGTCGCTTGAAAACATATATATACAATATACATGCAAAGGAAAAATACATCATGTTTCTCAAAATAAAACGCGCTTAAGTAAACACATATTCACTGTTTTAAATTCCTTACACTAATACTGGCAAAAGTGTATTGTTTGGATATGCAAGAGCAACATCATATTAACTGGACAAAATACTTTTATGCAATATGTCATTCAGTTCTCTTCATATTATAAATGAAAAATATAAGCTAAAATTGCAGATTGAAAACTATAAATATTTAAGTGTAATTTTGTTGCTAGAAAGGCAGGTCATCATCGGGATATCCATCAGATCGAAGTATATCATGTTGATTCGGAGTGTTGACATCATGAAGATATAATATTAAGAGCTACTGTGGTTGCTGACCGGATAAACAGAGAGAACTGAAAAAACACTAGACATTACATTGGTCCAATGGGCTAAATAATTCAATTTTTCGATTGTCTTATGGGTCCTAACTCTGAGAGTTGAGATTAAAAACTAAAATTAAAAGGCATAGATGTTTTAGTAGCCAAATCGGCTCTGATGGAAATCAATGTGAAGCGATTTATATTGCATGAAGTGCATGCAATACCATAATTGTTGATGGCACCAATTACCTAAGTAATCATTCTGATCTGTTTTATAGAGATTATGAGAATAAATCATACTAGATAGCCATAAAATGACATACAAATATGGTTTTCCCCAAGAGCAAGAAAAGTTACTTATAAGTCATGATCAAATTTATTCTCTAAGTTATGTTAAATAGTCCATATTGATGGCACCTTCTGATTTTATAAACAAAAAATAACACTATCAGTCTAGATGTGCTGTTAAATGGACGAGTAGAGACTCAATAGAAATATAATTATGATCTCGATAAGGATATTCCAATAGAAGAGCCTAGAACTAAATATTAAAAATGATTCTATCGAACTAAATAACATGTTTCTTTGGATATCAATTTTGTTTAACTTTTTACGTATATTTTGACACATGAAAAGGCCAGTGTATATACAATCTAATAAGAATTAGCGTCAAAAGAATAATTATTGTTAAAAAAATATAAGCTCGGCAATATGTAATAAATCTATGGCCATGAATGCACGGGTCACCGTGCTGATAACAATGAGGCGTGCGGAAGAAGAAAAGTCGTGCTCGGATGTCAGCCTCTAAAATTAGCTACTAATATATTAATGATATTTTGATTAACAATGAAAATAGCATCCAGTTATCATTATTTAATTAATATAATAACATTATATATAGCATATTCAAATGAAATTAATGAACACACATTTGATCCGGAGAACCTATCAAAATCTAAAATTGCATATGTATATACATATTTAAAATCTAGCCGCGCGGATGTGCGGGTCACCCCGCTAGTCCCCTTAAGAACGCTAGCTTTCGGCTTCACCCAGTCTGAGGTACACATCCGGATGACCCGGCAGTAACAATCACAGAGGTGCTCCCTTTATACCCTAGTCGAACTAACGGGAACATAGGGCATAAGCACAGGAGCCAGGCAACCCAACTTGGCCAAAACTTAAGTCATATCGATGCATATAATGGCAAAGAAAAGGTACATATGAGGAAAAAACGCATATGTGATGAGCTTGATGCTCGAAAAATGACAATAATAAGCTTTTGTGCAAGAAGCCCCCAGGTATAATGGACGTACACATTTGAGAATGTGTACGTCATAGGTATATGGTTTAGCCGCACGAAAGCTTTAAGGCTAATAAAAAAGGCGAAAAGAGAGGATAAAAAATAATGTAAACAATAGGGAGAAGGAAAAAACGAAGGGTTTGACGCTAGGCATAGAATCTTCGGAGTCTGGCCGCATTCTAGGGGTTCGGTTCTAGGCGGTTGTCTGATGCATCACGCAGGCGGTACGCTCCTCCAGTGAGAACTTCGTCAATGCTGAAGGGACCCTCCCACTTGGGCTTGAGTTTGTCCTTTTTCTTCTCCGCCAAGCATAGAACGAGTTCGCCAACATTGTAAGTCTTGACCCGTATTCTCTGCTTTGATATATGTGGGCCTACTGTTGATAAAATGCAAAACAGGCTTTTGCAACATCGCGCTCCTCCTCTAGGGCATCTAAGTTGTCCTGCCGATCAAGCTCGGCCTCTCTCTCTTCGTACATGCGCACTCGAGGTGAGTCATGAATAATGTCGCAGGGTAACACAGCCTCTACGCCGTACACCATGAAGAAAGGTGTATATCTAGTAGTGCGATTGGGCGTGGTCCGCATCCCCCAGAGTACGGAGTCGAGCTCGTCAACCCAGTGCTTGTCTGATTCTTTCAAAGACTGCACTAGTTTGGGTTTCATGCCGCTCATAATAAGACCATTGCCTCGTTCGACTTGACCGTTTGTTTGCGGATGATAGACGGAGGCATAATCGAGCTTAATGCCTAGATTAGCACACCAGGCTTTCACCTCATCGGCTGTAAAATTGGAGCCGTTGTCTGTGATGATGTTGTGGGGGACACCGCAACGGTGCACAACACCGGATATAAAGTCTATCACTGGTCCGGCTTCGGCCGTTTTAACTGGTTTGGCCTCTATCCACTTAGTGAACTTATCTACCATGACTAGAAGATATTTTTTTCTTATGGCTGCCTCCTTTAAGGGTCTAACCATGTCAAGCCCCCAGACCGCGAAAGGCCAAGTGATGGGGATTGCTTGTAGAGTAGTGGGTGGCATATGGCTTTGGTTGGCGAAAAGCTGGCATCCGACGCAACGTTGGACAAGGTCATGTGCATCTGCTCGGGCCGTCGACCATTAGAAACCTGTATGGAAGGTCTTTGTCGGGTGTGGGGTTCCGGCAAACCCTTAAGGTTCGAACATTGGGGTGCGCGCGAAGTCTTTCCCTCCTACCGATCTATGCCCTAGCTCACTAAGATCTCGCGGACGAACTCGACGAACTCGCAACACAAAAAGACACGAGGTTTATACTGGTTCGGGCCACCGTTTTGGTGTAATACCCTACTCCAGTGTGGTGGTGGTGGATTGCCTCTACGGCTGATGATGAACAGTACAAGGAAAGAACAACCTCCTGAGGTTGAGGTGTTCTTGTGCGTGGCTAGCTTGTGTGGGTGGGAGAGTGATCTGAGATGACGTCTCCTCGCCCCCCTTTTCTATGGTGGTGGCTAGCCCTACTTATATAGGCCCTGGTCCTCTTCCCAAATGTTGAGCGAGAAGGGAACCAACAATGGCGGGAAAATTTGAAGGAGGGCAGCTAGTATAAGCTATCCTGACAAAAGCAACCTTCGCCTGCGAAAATCTCTGGCGGTGACGTTGCCTTGGGCTCCACGATGACCTCCATCTTGCCGTCCTTCTGGTCTTGGTCTTGTTGCATCGAAATGGCAACCTTTGCCTCAGGCCCCGGTACTCCGCGGCTGCGCTTGCCTCCTTTGCACCAAAGAGGAAACAAGGACGCTGCACGCTGGCGCCCGCCTGGTGTCGATCGTCATGGGTCACGTCATGAGAGCCTCGTGAGGTTCGCCTCGCCTTGATATCTCCGCTCCTCGTGAGCCTTCCTGACTAGGACACCCGAGAGGAGGTCCTGTGTCGTCTGCCTCGCGAGGGTCTTGGGTGCCTTGTTGGTGAAGATGGGCCGTACGGCCCGCTGGCTCCGCCACGCCGCGGGCCGCAGGCAAGCAAGTCTGGGGACCCCCGTTCCCAAGACGCCGACAGTAGCCCCCGGGCCCAAGGTGCGCTCGGGCTTGGCTTCGCGGCGAAGACAAGGGTCAAGTTCGGAGCACCGCGGGCCCCCAAAAGCCTGCGGCCTCGGTTGGCGCGTGGCGGTTGATTGGACGTGGGCGTCTTCGCTTCCCCATGTTGCCTCGGCAACTGCTTGAGTTGACAAGTCCCTGCGACATGCAAGGAAAACCATCATTACCTGCAATCGTGGGAGACGCCAGTTGGCCTTCTTCCGCTATAAATGGAGAGGGGGGCGGAGCCCCCGTTGCCCATCTCTTCCTCGCTTGCTTGCTTCTTCTTCCCTGCTCCACTGCTGGCAACAATGGCACCTATCAGAAGGTTCTCCGCCGAAGAGAAGGGGAAAGCCCCCCGGGATGTCCCGGAGCAACTCCCGCCGAAGAAGAGGTCGATCCACCATCGTGAAGAAGCGGCGATGCAGGTGGTGCACTACGAAAAAATACACTTCCGTGATGATACGTGTTTGTCACAGTAGGTCGCGTTTTTTTCATGCATGTACATCCATGACGATTTTATGACAGGATCAAGATAGTCATACCCGTGCTGTCGTAGAAGTGTTCCATGACATTACCAAAATTATCATCACGGAAGTGTCCACTTCCAAGACGATAAATCGCGCGTCACAAAAGTGCTTTCGTCAAGGGTGACCAACATGTGGCATCCACAACGCCGTTAAGCTATCGGGTCGGGTTTTGGATCCGATAACCCGTTAACAGCCCCGACCAATGGGGATTTTCCACGTGTAAAATCATCATTGGCTGGAGGAAACACGTGTCGGCTCATCGTTGGGACAGATGTCATCCACTCATTGGATGGAAGGCGCCTATGATATGTCGACACGTGGCACGGCCCAACAAAGGCCCATTCCTGTGAAAAGGCCGACCCGTTTGACTTGGTCAAAACGTGGCGGGCTGGCCCATGGAAAACCTGTTAACGGCATGTTCGCATATAGCCCATTTACATCCCGCTAACCCAAGGCCCGTTACGCCCTATCCGAATTAGGCCCAATAGCATCATCTGGGCCATCCAATATGATTCCAGCCTGTTTTCACTTCTGGCGCATGTATGGCCCATGACGTCTTTCGGCCCATATGAGGCCCCATGTAACTCTTGGCCTATTAACGGCCCGTGGTGAAACTGGCCCGTAATGAACAGTGTATCACTTTACACCCATTAACGGCCCGTGGTGAAACTGGCCCGTAATGAACAATGTATCACTTTATACCCATTAACGGCCCGTTATTATGTTGGGTCGTTTCCATCCCATGTTATCTTTCAGCCTTCTCAGAGCCTATTTATTCTTGGGCTCATTTCCAGCATTCGTTTACTTATGGCCTGTTACTATCATTTTCTGCTTGTGGGCCAAATTCAGCCCGTGGTTACAGTCGGCCCGTTTGTGGTCCGATAATACGTTGGGCCGTTTTCATAGCGTCATCAAATACGGCCTATTAATGATGGCCCGTTATGGTCGGCCCAGGAACGGACGATTCCAACTCTAGCCCGTTTACGGCCATAATGCGGTCTGTTTGGCCCATGTTTGGCCAATCGATCATACGGCTCGTATAAGGCCCATTGATGATACGGCCCGTAGAAGGCCCATTGCTTCTACGGCCTGTAGAAGGCCCATTGTTTCTACGACCCGTAGAAGGCCCACTGTTTCTACGGCCAGTAGGAGGCCCAGTGTCACTACAGTAAATATTAGTCCATGGTTATTGTGGCCTAGTTTTAAAAATAGGTTATTGCAGCCACTAGCTAACCACAGAAAAAGAACCGCAATACTACAAGCAAACAAATAAACAAGACAACAAGGAACTAAATAAGCAAGCAACTAACGCTAGGCTATCACGGCTATTACACATATTACATCCACTGGGCATCAAAGTTCGCCACCAGTGCAAATATAGGGAACAAAGCAGCATATCATATACACTGGTTGTCAAAGTTGGCGACCAGCGCAAATAAACGCCGTAGCAAAACAAATCCAGAACTGAAACCACTTCAGAAGATCTCAAGAAACAATATCCTGGGTACCCATAAAGCTGGCAAGATGCTTAGCAAGCTTATTAACTTTCTCTTGTTTGGCGCTTAAATCCTCCAGCGCTTGCTATTGCACCAGAAAATATGCATCTGAATTCTGCAGGGACTTCCTCAGTCCTTCAGCTTCCTATCGCAGCACATATGATCGATGTCTTTCAACTTGAAGTTGAGACTCAAGAAGACGAACTGATTCAGGCAGCGAGTTCGAAGAGCTTGTGCCAGCAGTAATGGCCAGTAAGTCGAACACTACATCAAGACAGGACTTTTGGGTTCCCTCACTGTCGTCAAGATAGTTTTTATCAGCTTTCTTGGAGACCAACAGGGATGTCTCACTATCTTGAACCTTATCTGCATTACTTCCTTTACCATTGGATAACGCGGTACTGTTCTCCAATATTTTGTCCTCATTCTAAAAGAGACACAAGCAGACACATCACATGTTTACCATGTTGTATATGAAACTCATTTTGGTAAATGAGTTCAGTAGTAAAGTGGATAGGATAACAGCATGAAACAAACATATATCTATGTACCATGGTCACTTTATGGTCTATATCATTCTAGTTTTTGTTGCCAAATCAAGATAGAGACACAGTTCAAATAATATTTGTTCAAGACAAAGCAGAATAGACAGAATATAAGTGTGGGTAACTATAGAGCAATAACAACACTTGTAATGTGCATGACATGAGAACATAACTGTTTATTCAATTGAAACTGAAATCAACATAGAGCAGGTTACAACAGCAAACTAGTTAAAGAAACAGGTTTAAAACATACCTGTTGCGCCATTGGAGTTTCAATTCCATCCTTCAAATTTGAAAATAGTTGGAATGAGTAAATACAGTAATGCAAGAGCAAAGGAGTATGAACCATAGCTACAGAACCTGACCTAAGAACAAATCTTCTTCTCCTTTAAGCGTTGAGTTGGGAT
Source organism: Triticum urartu (assembly GCF_003073215.2). NCBI lineage: Eukaryota > Viridiplantae > Streptophyta > Magnoliopsida > Poales > Poaceae > Triticum > Triticum urartu. Next base: position 143,962,307 of record NC_053028.1, on the reverse strand, counting down.
TCGGAGTGGTGGTCCTCGTGCTTTGGGCACTGCAGTTCCCTTACTAACTGCTCATGTTTGGGTGCTCTGTGGTGGAGACGGTGTTGTGTCAACCGGAACTGGGTTACTATCTGCCGTGGTTGGGGTTAGAAGGGGTGTAGCTGGTTCTCTGTCCAACTAGGTAGGGGTACAATATGCGAGAGTTTGGGTTATGTGTGGTGGATCTGGTCCTTGGGCAAGTACAACTGTGGTTCTATCTACATCAACTGGTAGCACTATCTTTTCTGAAGACCGTGTTGTTACTCCCTTAGATACTGCCATCATGCTCTCCAATTCAAATGGCTGATAAACAAGAAAAGTAATTGAAAGTATAGACATTGTATGATAGACAGGTGCAATGGATAGTGGGGAATAAAGGAGGGCATGAAATAATTCATATTTATGTTGTCTAACCAAACAGGATAGCCTGACACAATTTCACATATATGATGGCTAACTAAACATGATAGCATGACACAATTTCACATTACGATGGCTAACTAAAAAAGATGGAAAGACATAGTTCAAAATATGAGACTATGTAAACAGGATGACATGACATAACTATATAATGTGTTTATTAAATAGGTTGGCATGCCATAATTCACATACATTCATGGATAGAATGCCATAATTCAAAATATGATGACTGTAAACACTAAATAGGATGAGATGATATAACTATATGATGTCTTTATTAAATGGGTTGCCATGCCATAATTCAGATAGATGATGTGTATGTACTATGTAAACATGATGGCATGATATAATTCAAATATATGATTTATATAGTAAGCAAGTAAGCAGATGGCAATCCATATATGATGTAAAAACTAAGCAATGCAAGATAACATGCATGACATGGGTAATATAACCCTGCCAAGTTTTAGCATAGACCTCAGGGGGGAAATAGGACTGGTCATCAGTCTTTGAATCCTCCTCTGAGGAGCTCTCTGTAACCAGCAAGATGTCTGCTTCAGCAGGTAGCATTGTCTGCTCTGAATACCTTGTTTTCACTCCAGATACTTCCATCACCGCTTCAAATGACTGATGCACAGGAAGAGTAGTTGAATATACAAACGTTGTCGACAAATGGAACACGTAATACAAAAAAATGATAGCATGATATAATTCACATAGATGATGATTGGCTAAACAGCATGGCATTGCATAATTCACATATATAATGCCTTTGCAACAAGATAGCATTGTATAAATCACATATATAATGTCTTGCAACAATATGACAATGCATAATTCACATATATGGTAATTAGACACTGAACAGGTGGCATTCACACAAAGCATGTCTAAACTAATCAAATGACATAGCAATGCGAGACACCATACGCATGATATGAGCAACATAACCCTGCCAAGTTAGAGCATACACCTCGGGGGGGGGGGGAATAGGACTGTTCATCTGTCTCTGAATCCTCCTCTTAGGAGCTATCCGTAACCAGCGAGATATGCGCTTCGTCAGATAGCATAGTCTGCTCTGAAGACCTTGTTTTCACTCCAGCATTTGCCATCACCGTGTCAAATGGCTGATGCACACGAAGAGCAGTTGAATGTACTAACATTGTTGACAAATGTAATATGTAACGAAAAAAAGGATGGCCTGATATAATTTACATATAAGATGACTAGCTAAGCAGGATGGCATTGCAAAATTCACATATATGATGCTAGGCTAAACAAGATGGCGTTGCATAATTCACATAAACGATGAATAAACTAAACAGATGGCATTCGCACAAAGGATGTCTAAACTAAGAAGATGACATATTTGATGTATAAAGTAAGCAATGCAAGACACCATATGCATGATATAACCAACATCAGCATGCCAAGCTAGAGCGAAGACCTCAGGGGGTAAATAGGAGTTGTCTTCTCCTTCTGAATCCCCCTCAGAACAGATATCTTCCTCTCGATTACAATCTGAAATTCGTGGAGGGGGGCTGCCTTTGCGCCTACCATGGAGCGACGTCTACATGAAATTTTATTGCCACGCAAGGCTCGTCTCTTTTGCTCTACATGTTCAGTTCCATTGTTTACAATAACTGTCAAGCATAGGAATAAAACATAGTGAGATTATGTAAGGAGTGCATGCAGAAATCCAGAGTGATGGTAGAAACCTGTGGATAGACCCAAAACCAATAATATCAGGCAGATAATGGCTTCAGTTAAAAAATACAAATAATGGCTTCTTTACTGTTTGTTTCCCACCCAACATGAAACTCATAGTAGACACCGGAGATTAACCAGATAGTAGATAGATACTATTGATAGCGGCCCCATATGTACCCCACAACCATTTAAAAACTCAAGTTTGACCATTAGTTTGGAGCTGACTCAGAGTCTAATCGGTGAACATGATGATAAAGTAGCATGTAATATTAAGCGATGCATAACGTAAGCAGACACGAAATAGTGCGACCTCTCTTGCGGACCCGTGTAGTCCTCGAGGTCATCTGCTCGGTTGATGATGGTAATGCAGTTTTCATGGCTGCCAGCGGCGGCGAAGAAGATCTGAGGCAGCGAAAGACAGACTGGAGGCCGGATCCCTGCTGTGCTGGACCCTTCTATCGTTGGAGCAACTGAGCTGGGGTGGACGACGGTGCAACAGGAGCGGGACAAACCACGCAAGGTTTTCTTTGACAACTATCTGTAAGAGAAGTAATTCTGTAAGGGCTCGTTTGAATTGGAGGATTCCAACAATGCAGGGATAGGAAATAGACAGGAATAGGATAGGAATGCACGTGCAAAACAAAGAGTTTAAAAACACAGGATTTCTGCCAATCTGGGTGTTTGATTCACAACAATTGGAAGATCACAGGATGCAAAGAAGCATGGTGAGATTAAGTCAAACCACAAGAAAATGTACGGTTATAATGCTATTATGCTACTATCTCTTAGGCTTGTGCTTCATGAATAGGAATTTGAAAAGGAGGACAAGTGAAAATTAAAATTCCTACGTTTTTTCTTTCAAGGAGACACTAAAGGAACAAATCCGTGTGCTCAGTGAATAATATATATAACATGTAGAGTAAAAAGAGATGCAACAAGTGTACAACCTCTTTGGCGAAGCCATGGCGATCTCAGCATGATTGGGTTGGCCGGTGAGGATGCTCCGGCTGACTTTGCTGTCGGAGGAGGGGAAGAAGATCTTAGGCGTCTGGAGATGGAGCCTGAGGTACTGCTCCACTATGATGGAGGATTTCATCGTTGGAGCAGCTCCGGTGAGTTGTACGACGCCGAGGCTGAAGCAGGACAAGAGAGACAACGAACAACATTAACCTGAGTGGAATTCTAATAGCATCTCCAATACATGACGTAAAATACATAACCACAAAGTGCTAGATGTAAAATACATCAGCCACTCATCTCTGAACTTAACTGTCGAAACTCAACTTAACTGTCGAAACTGAACTTAATTGTCGAAACAGAACATAACTGTCGAAACTGAATTTTGCTGTCGAAACTGAACGCACTAGCAAGGTGAGGCTACACGTCGGTCGAATGACTTTTTCATCTCTGGTCAGTCGATTTTGCAGCCGTTGGATACGAAATCAAGGGCCTGCGGTTCATCTTCAACCTCCACCCCGTGAGCCGCCAGCCACCACCGGCCAAACAGCAGCCCCCCGCCGCTCGCGGCCAGCGGTGCGCCTCCCCGCCCGCCCCAAAAACACTCCCCACCGCCGGTCCACCGCCGCCCCGGCCATCCCTCTAGGCTCCCCCGTGCCGATCTTTTTCTCCGGCGATCCCCATGCCACCGTCCCGCCAACGCCCCGCCACCGCCGACGACCACCGCCCCCATCCCGAACCCTAAGATAGATAGTGGGGTACCTCTCCGGCGAGCCCCCCTCCCCGCTGCGGCTGGTTCTTCCTTCACCCCGGCGAGCCCCCCACCCCCTGAAAATTGACTGACCCAAAAGTCGATTAGGTCGAGTGAAGTGTAGCTAAATCGGAGCAGCATCGCAAGCAAGAGCAAGAGCGAGAGCAGCACCGCGAGCAAGAGCAATAGCAAGAGCAGACCAGGCAGGGGACCGAGAGCAAGAGCAGAGCAGCAGCGTGAGCGAGAGCTAAAGCAACAGCAGATCCTACTGATGTGGACGTCGCCGCCGAGGGAGCGACACTGTGGAGGAAGTGGCCGGTGACGCCGCCGTGGATGGAGCCGCGCCGTGTCGGCTCGGGACCGAGCGCCGGCAGCACCGTGAGATCGAATCAAGAAGAAAATGCGGCGATTAGTGTACAACCTCTTTGGTGGCGCCGATTAGGCCGCAGCTTCATCCGAGGAAACGATGATGATGATGCTCTTCCGGTGGTGCAGGTGAAGACGGCGGTGTGGGAATGGAGGTGGCACGAAAGACGTGGGGAACGTTGGGGTAGCTCCTTGGAGGTGGAGGACGGGGTGGCTGAACCGGCGGGACGATGAGATCGACGATGGATCCTCATCTGGTACGATGGATGAGGGACGTCGAGGTGTTTGCTATGGACGACGTCGTCGGGGAAGAGGCTTCGGCTGGGTGGCGGACGTAGCAGGGTGTGGGTTTTCGTCGCGGGTTTGCGCAGCCTCGGTGTATGAATGGGTGGGCGGATGGGATGGCAGTGGGGAACCATGGCTTAAAGACGCGCTTGTCCAAAATGTGGGGTAAGTTACGAAAGTACTCCCACCGATTTGAGGCGGTTCTTTCGGTTCAGGGGTACCACGGGCATTTCGCGTGTCGGGATTTCACAGGAGGTGGGAGTTTTCGCGTGCGTTGTAATTTCGGAATAGCAAGGTGCGGGTTGAGATGGAGGGAGTTGTCGGAGCACAATGAGACAAAGATATATCTTAAATATTTCGGGCTAACAAGGCTCGAGTTGAAATTTCCGGACAAGCCTAACGTGTACTGTACCAAATCAATGCGCACTACAAATGTCATTCAAAACTTTGAATTCATGTTATGTTCAATTAAAATATTTCGCTACATGTATAATGCATGCAACCTACTACTCAAATGAACATTTTAGTGCATTCCAAACGTATATACTACCGCTTCAATATGAACTAAATTTGAATTCGTTTATCTATTTGAATAAGACCTACAATAATGATTGTTGTGAAGTCAAAGCATTTGAATTCGTTTCTCTGTTTTAATAAGATCTACAATCATCATCATTTTCAAGTTAAACCATCGTTTGTGTATTATCTTCACAGCACACCACATGATTAGTCTCGAGTTACATATGAACTATGTGTACTATATGAACTCGAACTAGATTTTTTGAATCCACTTTATTTTGATTTCAAATCACATTACATTTCTAGCTCTAGCTAGATCTTCATAATCTAAACCATGTCTCATATGTATAATGTGTTTATCACATTATGTATGGTGCCCCGCCCCCTACGCCTACAAGTATTTAGATGTGAGTTGCAAACACCACACATTACCACAAATTCAAATTAAATGTGAGAATGTTCGATATATAGTATTGTTTAGATTGTTCGATATTTAGTGTAAGCTGCAAACGCCACACATTATCACAAATTCAAATAAAATGTGAGATTGTTTGATGTATAGTATGGTTTAGATTGTTCGGCATTTAGCTGTGAGTTGCAAACGCCATGCATTATCACATTATGGTATAACATGTGCACATCACGTGTATCACCGCTATATTCATGCATGCAATGTTTAGAACACTATGATCTCCTATTAAAATATATGAATCCGCTTTCATATCAAATTATGATCTTTGTTAGTCTCTTACACCCACACAATCCTCTAACCTTTGTAGCTATCACTAACTTTCTCTCGTGCATGCACACGCCCTCCCCCTCCGTCGGCATTCTATCCATCGGGCACATTCATTTTTTTTCTTTAGGTCGTTCTCCCAGAGTCTCCACAACTCCTTTCCGACACACATCGATCGATAAACCTCTCCAGCGATGCCTGCCTACAACATACACACACACCTTCAATCTCCTCCTTTATGTGTCCTTGCCTCGTGTCTCTCATACGGTCAGACACACGTGTAAACTCTCGCCCCTCTTTTCATCGATCTCACAACCGCACACTCCTCCCCCTATCTAGCAAGTAGTTGGGTGTCTCGCACCACCTCCTAGCTCCATTCTCTCTGTCTATCCGTCTCACCGGGCCTTATTTGCCTCTAACAAATGGACGTACACCGACCGATCTCTCGCTATACATATAGCTAGCTAGGTCCTTATAACTTATTTTTACCCACACGTCAATCGATCTACCTCATTAGTTGTGTCTCTCCCTTCCTCCGACAAACAACAATTGATCTATCGATCTAGTTAGGCTTGCTTACCAAACACATGGTTCCCCTTCATCATCCATGGATGCGTCCTGACAGATCTATCACGCACAGGCACACACGGAAACACATCCCCACTCTTACTGATAACATTGCAGTTCCACCCCCAGTTTGTCTAGTAGGCCTCTCCCACCATCTTCGAGAAGCAAATCCATCACCATCCAGCACTCTACCCCTCTCCCTCCCTATCTCTCTCCTCGCTCTCTCTGTCCCATCATATTTCCCGTCCTTCAGTTATGTATCGATGTCGACCGATCTCCCTCAAGACATAGCTGGGTCTCTCCTTCTCAACACATATACGAGTCGTTCTACCTCTATAGTTAGGCCTCTGCCTACCCCTCCCCCCACCCCCTCCCCCCACACACACCGATACATCAAGCGCTCTAGTCATGTCTCCCTGCCACACACAAACTTGACATGTGCCCTCTAACGTTCCGGTAGGCCAGTCGCCCTATATCTTTGACTTGCACACACACACAGTTTCAATGGCTCTCTTCATCGATCTCGCACGCACCCACTTGATCCTCTCTTCGACTCTATCGATAGCTATGACCCCTCCCTCTCTTCTCGTGGATTGCCCGACCCTCGATGTATGATATGGATATGCCTCCATTTCACACACATTGCATGCAAAATTTTGTTTGAGATGTCATCGACACATATTCCCACAAATAATTCATGAAATCAACCCCCACCCCACCCCCACCCCAAAACAAAAAACACTCACGAACGCGGTTTGTATCTCTCACACACACCCACGTAGGTGGGGGACGTGCACGAGGAGAAGAGGTGCATGCACGGCGCACGTACTCCCGTCTCTTTCCCAACCACACCCGCGTGGGTACATGGTGGAGCTCATTTCTGTACGAAAAAGGCAGCCCACGTGGTAATTTGGCACGTGTACTGGTTGTCCACTTGGTGGAGGGAGGATCGTCTACCATGGGTGAACAAACAAATTGCGACTTGACGTGTTATGTTAAAAAAGAGGCAAACCATTTGGGGCCTACCTTAGAGGCAAGGCTCTATACACTGGAGTACTTTTGATGTGTCCTATCAACTCTCAGAATGAGGAGAATGTTGCTTAGTACGCCGTCTCCCCCGCCCACGGGTGCGGTGGCTCGCATGATGAGGTGAAGCTTGCTCCGCCTTACACCCGCTCCCTCGCCCATGCGCACGGTGGCTCGCAGGACGAGGAGAAAAATTTACTACTCCCTCCGTTTTCTCCTCGTCCCTACTACCTTGGTTATAGAGAGTATATCATATTGTTTGGAATATATATGTCCTTTACTAAATTTCAATATGAACTACTAGTACATACTCCAAACACTGATGTATATAGACGTATTTTAGAGTGTATATTCACTCATTTTGCTCCGTATGTAGCACTCTCCCTCGCCCCTCGACCCTCGCCCACGTGGTGGACGTGCAGCAATTCATTCGGTCTCATATAGCCAGAATGATATATACCGCACTACCATTATTGCTTGACTTCCCGAAGCGGCGAAGAGCCAATCGCAAGGTTAATATTTTGGAGATGCCAAGCGCAAGGTTATAGGATAACGAGTAGTAGGTGCCGCGTCATTTATAAATAAAGTTTTTTCTTCAGTGGCACATACACAATATGATAGGTTCATATGGAGAGAAAAGGAAACCGCTCCACTATATACATAGTTAGGACGGGCCAGCCTACACGGTTGCTTGCTGGGGTTGCTCTCTTCACACTCTCTCGCACAAAACGACTATGGCCACATCTCTAACATCCCGGTGGATCACGTCCGCTTGGGGAAGGGGTGGATGCTTAGTGTAGATGCGGTGGCCGTCGCGGACGGTGAAAACCCACTATCGGCACGTCCCGATCAGGGGTCCCCGCCGTTCTCTCTCACAAAGTCGGTGAGGTTGCTTTCGTCCCTTGCTCACTTCCGTGACGTGGGGAGTTGCCGCCTCCCGCCGCCCTCCTCAAGGTTGAGCTACGTCCCTCAGGTACAACTCCCTTTACAACCGGCTTGCACCACTGCTCCAGCTGCCCACATCACTCCCTGTGGATATTTCTCTACTTCTTTGCCCCGGACGTACCTCTACTGGCTTCTACGTACTGTATTTGTGATGAGTTTATGTCTCATCAATTAGTCTCGGTAATCTTATTCTAATCACGCTTCTTCAATTTCTTTGCCACAGGGATGCTCATCTCGATTTTGGTGAAACCGCACAAAACGATCTGATGGTCAAAAGGTTGCAAACTTCATTTATTAGGAAGCTCGAACGTTGCCAGCAAATTGAAGCCTGGCCAGGGTTCACGGTTCAAGGGCTAGGGACCGCATGGATCTTTTTTTCTTTAGCTGCATCTGTTCCAAAATAAGTGTCAACTTTAGTAGTAGTACAACTTTGTACTAAAGTTTGCACAAAGTTGAGACACTTATTTTGGAACGGAGGGAGTACATATTTGCTATGATCTGTCAATCATTGAGATGCAATAGCATGCATGTTAGTCTCCTTTGTATTTGATGAAATGTTGCAACGGGCAACCTTGGACGCAAGATACATGTAACAGAAGCTGGAAGCTTATAGCATTGTACAAATTTACCTCGCTGATAAATTACAGTACATACTATACTAGTACTTCCTCCGTTCCTAAATATAAGTCTTTGTAGAGATTTCACCATGAACCACATGCGGATGTATATAGATGTATTTAAGTGTAGATTCATTCATTTTGTTCCGTATGTAGTGGAATATCTACAAAGACTTATCTACTAGTAATAGCTAGCCCCCACTACTAGGAATTCTCTATCCTCTCCTTGAGCCACATCATCAAAATTGATGTAGCCGTTAGATGAAGTAAATCAGTCCATAATAGCCGTCTGATCTAGACGTTGAGAGGCTCCGCACTAAGCCACATGCAAGCTTGCAGAAATACCGTGGCACATGCATGTGAGTGGGTTTTAAATCACATCAACATTTCTGCATGCAAGCATGCACCGGTAGCATGCATGTAAGTGAGCTTTTAAGTCCCATTAACATGTCAAAAAGAAAAATATAATCCCATTATGCAGTAGGAGTTGGCTGATCTTTTTTCCTTACGTGGGATGATCTAAATGATGATGGGAGTTTATTTAGTTTGGCTACCACATTTTTCATGTGGTTATAGAGTTTTTTTAGTTCTATGAAATCGATAATTTTGCGCAGAGAGATATACCGCTGTTTTGCGGCAATGCACGGGGACTCATCTAGTAATATTTAGGAACGGAGGGAGTACTATGTAAAGAGTTAGGTGTCGCACGGTGATAGTGTGAGGTGGGCCATGTAATCACTGAGCCTGCATGTTTTCACTGCTCTTGCACGCCTCCGCTGTAAGAATGGAGAAAATTGTAATCTAGTAGTAGTACCTCCTTCCGCCGAAAGCGTGGGACATCCAGCAGTCCTACCACCTCAGTAATAAAGACCAATGAGCCGTCAAATCACATAGACCCAGCAGTAAGTTGGACGGACGAAGCAACCTTCACTCTTGCGCCAGTAAGAGGTCGCGTCTGTCTGCCCGGGCATGAATGCGGCACCGATTCTTTGGAGCGGCGCTGACCTTTTCGGGCGGGAAGCGCGCGCGGGCGATGGAGGGGCTTTGGGTGGGCCAGGCTGGTTAGGAGCGGGCGTGGCAGCTGTCCGCATGTCCCTACCGGACACGCCCAGAAATGAGAGGATGCACCGACTCTCGCGGCTTAAATCGTACACTACACAACATGTCTCTGTAGGAGTAGGTCGATCTGTCGCTCTCTCTAACACACACATGCTGTTAAACACACACACACGCACGCACCTTGGTCCCGTTGCACCTTCTAACGTGACTTATTACACCTAGACGGAGGGAGTAGTAAGTATACGAGATACAGTGGCACACTGACTTAAGTCGAATACAAGTGCCCGAAATTTGTGTGCATGTTATAATAAGGATTCATTTAAAATAGTACGTGAGCGAACAGAGGGATCAATTGGACAGTGTTCCCGAGCAGTAGCGAGATGTGTGAGGTAAGATACACCGCTGTCGCTTTTAATTTTTCTTATTAATTTGTTTGTTTCACCCTCTGACTGGTGGGACCCAACGTACTACGTGGAGAGAGGTAAGGTGACTAAGGCTGCATTATTTCTGCACCACTGTGGATAGTCTTACCACCAAAGCCACATGACACGATTATGATTGAAATCCCAATGACTCCCACACACAAAAAAAACACAGCATGCTTGCCACACGAATGTAGGAATGTATAAAAGGTTATTTCCCTCTCGTTGAACATAACAGGAGGGTTGTGTAGTTGGTTAGCCTGTTCGCTCATCAAACATGAGGTCTCGGGTTCGATAACTACACTTGAGCATAATTTGTGCCAGGAGGATTCTTTGACTGGTCAAAAGGTTTTCTAGGGTTTGCACGCTTCACACTCTCTCTCCAGTATATATATACATGCTGGAGCCTCAGCGCTTGTAGTTGCTCTCTTCACACTCTCTCGCCCTCTCCGCTGGAGCCTCAGCGCTTGTAGTTGCTCTCTTCACACTCTCTCGCCCTCTCCAGATCTAAACACGACTTCATTGGCCTCTCTCTCCCCTCATTGCTGCTCAAAGAGCCGGCAGGATCCGTCCGCCGGGGAGGGAAGGAGGCTTAACGCTGTCGCCGTCGGTGAGGGACTACCAGCTGAAAGAACATGCGGTGCCCCCCATGTTTGGTTTTGGTAATTAATGACAATCTCTATGGACTAATGGTTGCCTTGAGTTATATTTGAAGGTTTTGTCCATAGGCTTTTCTTGGAGTACATGTGTTGGTTTCAAGGAGAGTTTGTGTTGACCAAGGTGCTATTCAAGGAATTACCTAAAGATTGGTCTTGTGAGAGGTTGATCAAGACTAAGTCAAAGAGTGAATCAAGTTGATCAACCCACAAAGCGTAGAAGATGTACCGAGAGGGATCAAGTGATCCCATGGTATGGTAAGCATTGTCAATTACGCTTTGTGTACTAACCCATGGTTTTCGTGAGAGTTCTTTGTGGGATTAGGTTGCGGTGTGCAAGTTCAAGTGGAGCATCACGAAGAGATCAAATGCTTGAAGCTTGCCGTCCTTTTGGTGACAATGGAGTTGTGAAGATGTGCGGAAGAGTGGCTCACCCATAGTGGAGTATGGGGGAGCAATCAACTAGTCTTCATCAAGTCAAACACAATCAAGAAAGGTGGTCCAACTTGAGGGAGTCAAGATCGTCATCATCTAGCTCAAGTGGACCATGTGCAAGGCAAAGGTTTGCCCTTGATAGGTTTTCTATTTTACCGGTCTCATGATGGTAGTTGGGAGACTGGGTTATAGGATCGATTGCCGTACTATCAAGGGGGGCTCTCGATGAGTAGCTTGATCGTATCGTTCGTAGAGAGCTCAAACCATTGCATCCTTGCATCATCTTTCTTGGTTCTTGTTTGGTTCTCTTTGTGAGTCTTAGAGCTTTTGGTCATCTTGATGACAAGCTCGAGTTCATCGAAAATGAAGTTCACATGCATCTTCTATGATGTTTTCAATGTTGGAGGTTTTGCCGGTTCTTCTCGGTTGGAGGCTTCACTCCTCTATTTGTTAGGATGTTTTGATGCTACTCGTCGTCTTGTTTCCAACAAGCTTGAGTTTGCTCAATTCAGAGCTCATATGCAGAAGTTATGGCAGTTCTTGTTTTCTTGAGAGTGGCTTTTGTCTGGTCCCAGCGGTAGTACCGCGAGCCCAAGCGGTAGTACCGCTTGGAGCTCTTAGCCGTAGTATTGCTGCAGTGCCGCTCTTCTACTACCTCAATTTTGGGTCCTGCTGTTCTCGTGTCGGGTTCAGCGGCAGTAGGAGCGGCAGCAGGAGCGGTAGTAGCGCTGGGCCAAGCGGCAGTACCGTTGCAGCCAACAGTAGTACCGTTGGCTACAAGGTAGTGCCGCTCATACTGCTCTACCTCTCTGGAAGTTTTTCAGCTCGTGTTTTTCTCTCTCGTTGGGGTGTTTTGACCATGCTAAGCGGTAGTACCACTCCTCCAGCACTAGCACCGCTCGTGGAGCGGTAGTACCACTCGTGTGCGGGCTGAGCACATAATGGTTGGATTTGGGAGCTCCTATAAAAGGGGGTCTTCTTCCCCATTCAACCTTATCCTTTGAGCTCGTGTTCTTCCCCCATTGTTGAGCTTCTTCAAGCTTGCTTACTCTCAATCCCTCCATGGATTCTTGCTAGTTTTTGAGGGAAAAGAGAGAGGAGATCTAGATCCACATTTCCACCAATCACTTTCTCCTCTATGTGAGGGGAACCCCTTGGATCTAGATCTTGGAGTTCTTGGTGTTCTCCTTCTTGTTCTTCCTCTCATTTTCCTCCCTAGCATTAGTTGCTTCGGTGGGATTTGAGAGAGAAGGACTTGGGCACTCCGTGTGCCCTTGCCATTGCATTTGGTGCATTGGTTTGAGTTCTCCACGGTGATACGTGGAAGTTATAAGTTGAGAAGCTGATTACTCTTGGGTGCTTGGTACCCTTGAGCTTGTTACTCTTGGGTGTTTGGACACCCTAGAGCTTGTTCCTCTTGGGTGCCTTGGCGCCCTAGACGGTTGGTATTGTTCGGAGCTCAATCATTGTGGTGTAAAGCTCCGGGCAAGTGTCGGGGTCTCCAATTAGGTTGTGGAGATCGCCCCGAGCAATTTGATGGGTACCGGTGACCGCCCCTAAGGGTTGCCAAAGTGTACGGCTTCGGTGACCGCCCCCAAGGGTCGCCATTTGTACAGGTTCGGTGACCGCCCTCAAGGGTCCCTTAGTGGAATCACGACATCTTGCATTGTGCGAGGGCGTGAGGAGATTACGGTGGCCCTAGTGGTTTCTTGGGGAGCATTGTGCCTCCACACCGCTCCAAACGGAGATTAGCATCTGCAAGGGTGTGAACTTCGGGATACATCGTCGTCTCCGCGTGCCTCGGTTATCTCTTACCTGAGCTCTTTACTTATGCACTTTACCTTGTGATAGCCATATTGTTTCTTGTCATATATCTTGCTATCACCTAGTAGCTTATCTTGCTTAGCCTAAGTTGTTGGTGAACGTAGGTGAGCCTAGTTGTTGTAGGTTTTGTGCTTGATAAATTAACCGCTAGGTTTATTCCGCATTTGTTCAAGCCTAAACCGTAATTATTTTAAAGCGCCTATTCACCCCCTCTAGGCGACATCCATGATCTTTCAATTGGTATCAGAGCCTCGTCTCTCTTTGTTAGGATTAACCACCTAGAGAGTAAAGATGTCGACTAGGGGATTAGGATTCTCTGACACTCTTAGTTTCGATGGCACAAATTTTGATGTTTGGGTAATTCGCATGCTTAATCTCTTTAGGGTCATGGACCCAAATTTAGAGCGAATTGTAGATATGGGTTTTTCTCCTCCAAAGGATCCCCTAAGATTATCTTTAGAGGATGAGAAAAACTCTTATCTCAATGCTCAAGCTTCTAATGTGCTTTTTGATGCTTTGAGCAATGTAGTTATATTTCAACTCATGCCGTTCCGGGATGCTCATGAGTTGTGGACAAAGCTTCAATAAATATGGCGTGTCCAAGTTTTGTGGGGATGATTGTTCTCCCTCCACCTCCGGCCGTGTTGTGTTCTCAACTTCTTCTACTTCACCTACGTGTGGTTTGCCACAAGGTAATGACGTGGTGAGTAGTGGTGTTCATTGCAATGATGATAGTGGGCTCATTGTTGATAATCCTTCGTCACTTTCTTATTGCAATGCTTCATCTTTGGACTTTAGCACTTCGAGCACTCCAAATGTTTCACATGCTTGTGTTCATAGTCCTTGCATATCATGTAGAAATGCTTGACTAAATCTCATGATGATATGCTTGCTATATCTTGTTGCCATGATGAAAATGCATGTATTTCCTCGAGTTGTTGTGCTAACAATGTATAGGAAACCCAACACTCCATGGAACAAGATGTGGTCTTGGATGGTGCTTCAAGGGATCCTAAATCATCATCTATTGCATTTTGCCTTATGGCCAAGACTTCAAAGGTATCTCCCACTTTGAATCCCAATATATCTTGTGATGATATTGATGATGGCAAGAGTGATGATGATGTTGATTGTGATGAAGAGAATGATGATGTTGCCTCCTTAAAAATTAAGGGGGAAATGATTTTTAAAGCTCTTCTTAAGAATAAAATTGCTCGTTCCAACTTCATGGAAATCATGTCTATTGCTACCGAGGGCAAGAAATATATTGATGAGTTGGAATCTCGTCTTGAGGAGCATGAGGTCACCATTGATAAAATGGAAGGTCATGAGCGTGATTACGCTAATGAGATTGCGGACCTCTCTCAAGCTCTTGAACTTGAGCAAACCACCAAGGAATCTCTTCAGGAGACTTTTGCTCTAGAATTATCTAGAGTGAGGGAATCTCGTGATAGAGCTCTTGTGGTGGCCAATGATTTTGAAACTAAAAATGCTAATCTTGAAGTTGCTCATGCTAGACTCCATGAGGATTTTGAGCACCTCAAAAATGGCTCAAGGGTCATTAAGGGTGAGCTCATCAAACTCACCGAGTCTCATGCTCAACTTGAAGCTTCTTATTTAAAAGATCTTTCCAAGTTGTCCTCTCCTCTTGTTGTTAATGATGATGCTTGTGCTACTAACTCTATTACGTGTGAAGCATCCATTTTGAAGGAGAATGTTGAGCTACGGGCTCAACTTGAGTTGCTATCTAGCAATTATGGGAAATTGGAAGAAAGTCATGAAAATCTCTCAAGCTCTCATGATGATCTTCTAGGATCCCATAATGTGCTAAAGATAGCTCACGAGGCCATGATTGCTAAGGTAACATCTAGTGAGCCTCATGTGGATACTAGCACTACTTCCAGTCAAAATGCTATATTGCCATGTGCCAGTCCTTGTAATTCATCTACTCACAATGTTGGTACATCTTGTGATGAATTGCTTTCCTTGCCTTGTTGCTCTAACAATGAAGCTTATACTTCCTCTAGTACTTGTGTTGAGACTAACCATGTAGAGGAAATCAAAGAGCTCAAGGCCCAAGTCACTTCTTTGAAGAAAGACTTGGAAAAGAGTCATGAAGGGAAATTCACACTCAACAATATCTTGAGTGTGCAAAAATCCCCCAATGACAAAGGTGGACTTGGATTCAACTCCAAGAAGAAGAAGAAGTCCAAGATGAACAAAAAGAAGGGCCAAGAACAAGTCAAGAATTCGGCCAAGATTGTTTGCTTGAAGTGCAAAGTAGAAGGGCATCATGTTAGATCTTGCCCATTGAAGAAGAAGGCCATTAGTGACAAGCAACAAGGGAAGCGGCCACAAGTTCGATCTCATGCTCAACCACAAGTTGAAGAAAGTCCTCTTCCGAAGAATCCTCAAGCTAATGCTTCTCAAGTTGAGAAATCAAGTGAGAATAAAGTGAAGAGTAGACGTTGCTACTTATGTCGTGAGAAAGGTCACCTCGCCTCTTCATGCACTAGTGGTAATTATTATTGATGATATCTATTCTCTTGGGAAGTATAAGGTTGGCAATGTGTTTGCCAAAGTTGTTGGTACTCAAAGTGGTGTCAAGAAGAGAACCATTTGGGTAGCCAAGCCTATTGTGACTAACCTCTTAGGACCCAACTTGGTTGGGGACCAACAAGCTCAAACTTTATCAATAGGTGTTGTTGGAGGGCATTGGAGACTTGGCTACTTTATGAAGAATTAAGGGGACTTCATCATTCTAATTGTCTCAAGCCAAGTTATTCGAATTATCAAGTTTCTATCTTATATCCAATGTTTCTCCATGCGGTAACTCGTGATTAAAGTGTTTACATTGATAGTTACTTACCCCTTTGCATGTTTGGTTTTGTTCCTTGCATGTGTTTGTATATGTTGTGCTTCCAACTTGATTATCTTGAGCAATCAAGTATGTGTGTGTTGGTTTGCACATCATGTACGTGTGTGTCATGCATTGAGCCTTTTGCATCTTGTTCTTTTCTTAGTTGGCTCTCGTGAGAGATTAATGGAATATCCCATTATGGGGGAGTGGTGTGCTTTGTGCACCTCACAATCCTATATATGTGTGTACATGACTAATACCATCTAGTACTGATATTTCAAGATTATCTAGTCGCTATGTGGTATGTCTTCTCATGAGAAATTCAAATTCTATATTTTCCATTAATTATCTAGTGTTGGATCGTTATTTTGCCTCTTGTTTATCTTTAATTGGTATCACATTATGGGGGAGTAATATGCTATGTGTATATTACTAGCCTAGAAAATGTGTACATTTGAGATATTGTCACCTAGAATTGATATTTTAAATTATCTTGTTCCTAGGTGGCATGTTAGCTCTACAAGTTGCAATTTGCTTTTTGTTTGGTGTGAAGATGATGTCGGATATCCTTGTTATCTACCACCGGGAATTATTTCCAAATACTTCTTGTCTTTTGACAATTGGTACTCACTTATGTGTGGTAGAAATTATTGACCATCTTTACATTGGCCTTTGCTTTTATTTGCTTAATCTCTTGCCTAGGATTGTGTCAACTCCCATTGTATTACATACCACTTGTGGATCTTGTGAATTTCTTGACCTTTTCTAGTGTTTTCTAGATATTGTGAAAGTGGTGATCCCACCTCATGCATTTTGTATTCAAATGCAAATTCTCTATAATGCACTAGTCTTAGGGGAGCTATCCTATTCTCTATAAAACACTCATCTTGTGATCCTTATCAAGTGTGTGTTTGTGGAAGGCAAGTCGTTTCTTTTTGGTGCTTTGTGCCATCATGAAACTTTGTAGAGGGCTTGGTTTGTTTGGAACCATTCTCTCTTTTGGGAGTTTGACATCTTTCTTTTTGAGTGTATCAATGGATATCTCATTCCTTGATGTATCTTTTATGGATATCCTCCAAGTGATGATTTATTCATTTGGTATCTTTTCTTCGCTTGGTATTTCTTTGTTTTTTGGTCTCGGTTCTTGAAAGTCTTGAGCATGCATATTTACTTCTTGTAGTTTCTTTGGCATGTTTTCTTTCTTTGACCCAATATATAGGGGGAACTCCACCAATTCTCAAATTGGATGATATGTGCATGAAATTCATTTCCTTTTCTATATGCACATATTTATGTGGAGTTTGTCCTATGTATTGTTGGTGTTTCTAACTCTTTGGTCCCAATGAGTTTGGGTACCATTTTGTTTGTGTTGTTGTTCTAGGAACAATTGGAGATGCATTGGACGCTCGGCTCACTCACAAGGAAGGTGGTGTCACCATGTACTTATTGGAGTCATGCTAGGATGATCAATGAACTACTATCTACCTTTAATTGGTATCTACTACATCCTTCCAATGATATCTCGGTAACAAGTATCTATTCATGCATTCTTTTCTTGCATTCAACCTTGTGTAGGTTGCATCTTGGCATGATATTCATTCCATCTTGTGATACGTGTTTCCTTTCTCAATGCATCTCAACAATGATCTCATGTTGCTAGTTGTGATGTCTTTGATGGTTGTATGGTAGGAATTCATTTATATACAATAAGACCATATCTAGCCATGTGCTATGCTTCCAAGCAAATATCTTATTGGTATATGTATGACCTCCTTTTGGATATCTTGTTCCTCGTGTTGTAACTATTTCGGGTGTACATCCTTCTTTGTAGATATATATCATCATGATTTCATCTACCTAGAATCTTATACACTTGAGAGAAGTTGCATATCTAGTTGATATCCTTTCTTTCACGTCCACCTTGTCTCTCTTATGTTATTTCTTTGGTGGCTCGGTGAAAGCTCGTTCGTTCGGTTTTTTTTATTAGATCGGTTCTTTCCGGTTTAGGTTAATTAGTGAGTGTTCGCTCGTTCGTTTATTTTAACGAACGCGTTCATCATTTAGATCCAGATAACGAACGTTCGTTCGTTAATCTGTTTGTTGTTTTTCTTTTTTCATATTTTTCCGCAATTTTTCTGATCGCGATTTCTGATCCAATTTTCGTTCTAGTATAACTTTTCGCTCGTTTATCGGAATCAGGCAATTCAAACGCTTGGAGTTTCGTCTCAAAACCCTCTTTCCGTTTAACCAACTCAAATAAGTTTTTGCCTTTGTAAAATTTGACCTAGATCCAGATTAGTAAATGAAGCTAGTTTCTTTTGCCGCTTGTTTTTCGTTGCTTCGTTCGATTTGATTCTTTTTGCCAACCGGAGTTCTTAAGTTGAACTTTCTGGTTTGATCTATTATTTGAGTTTTACCCGTGCATTAGATGAGTACTTATTGTATGCTTGTTTGTTTGCGATAGAGTAGCCGGATTGCGCCGCTTGCTACTTCGAATCGCTAGGTTTCGCGGATCATCAGCAAGGCAAGTAACACTTTGATCATACCTCTTACTACCCAGTTTTATTGCATTAGATCAATCCTCAAACAATTGCATGATTAGGATCAAATTAAATTGTGGGTTTTGGGAAGTAGATGAGGTAGTACCTATTACCTGTTTCATTATCAAATCTTTGGGAGTTACTGCTATGTTTGCTTATTTTGCCATGCTATGCTAGTAGACGTGGATTGGTTGAGTGTATCCATGACAGATGTGAGACTGTTAAATTAATGGTTTATCTAAGGTGGCAACTTAAACACACATTTGGGTGGATTGAGGCACCTGGGTATTCCAGCGATTGCCTGTTTTCTTTTGGACCGCCACCCAGGCTCAAAGGGATCATGAGATTATTCATGCTAGAAACTTCCGTGTGCAGCCACAAGCTACTATGGGCTCTAGCATAGTTGACTAAGTCATGCGAACTCTTACAGTGGTAGACTACCAGATGTAGGGGATGTAGGTTGGTACGGTCTACCCATTCGTAAGGTGCTAGCGCTTCTGAAAGACTATGTCTCGGTCATCCGTTTCTCAAACATCATGTAGTGCGAGAATCCCAATGGAGGAGATCGAGTCTTGTGGGGAAAAGTGCGCAAACCTCTGCAGAGTGTATAAACTAATCATGGTTAGTCGTGTCCCCGGTTATGGACAACTTGAGTATCTAGTACTTGGATTATCATGTGAATCTCATCATGTTACTTTAATTAATATTGTTGGGTTTTAATGTTGATGCTTAATTGGGATTGAGAGGGTGTCTACACTCTCAATGTTTAACAACCACCTTGATAGTTAAATAAAATTTATTCCTTTGTAGTAGGGAAAAATTGGCTTTACGCAAAACTGTAACCATAGAGCTTTCCACCAGCCAAATATGCATGTAGTATAGCTTTATTCTTCCATTATTCTCTATGTGTTACCTTGCCAGCATATTCCATGTGCTGACCCGTTTCGGGCTGCAACGTTCATGTTGCAGACTTTTCAGACGACGAGTAAGGTGCCTTTAGGTCGTGGTTCTATACTCAGTGATGCCGTTGGAGTTGATGGACTCACCTATGTTCCAAGCCTTCCGCCGTTATCGTTATTAGATGGCCTTAAGCCATATTAATTGTAATCGGTTCTCTTTTGAGACACTTGTTGTAATAAGTGTGTGATTTCTACTATGTTATAAATCCTTCAAGTACTATGCGGTGTCAGCATTACTGATGCAGGGATGACACTGGAGCATAGAGATTGGACCGTTTGAGGTCTGGTCGCTACAAGATGGTATCAGAGCACACGCTGACTATAGGACACGACCACTAAGCTAAAGCCCTAGATCACTACTCACTCTTCTCATTCTGACTCCTCATCTTCTCTACTCTTTTAGGATGGCAGATGCAAGGAACAAGTTCACGCAACCAGATGAAGATACTCCCTTTGGACGTCACTTGAAAGAAGTCACTAGATATCTAAACATCGGAGTACCAAGTTTCACCAGAACCTACAACGCCACTTTACCTGAAGAGGAGCGCTGGATGATTCAAGTTCAAGTTCCAGGAAGGACGTTCATGCCAGTCACCACGCCCATAGAATTTTCCTTTGATGCACCAACCTGGAGTCTAGGAAAGAGCTTGGCAGCTCACATCGCCATGGGACGTATTGGAGAAGTTTACCGCAATGATCTCAAAGATACTATCTACCAGATTTGTGGGCGCCGAGATGAGAAATGGGAGATGATCAACACCAAGAAGGATAGATCAATCGCAGCTTTCATCCAGGAGTTAAACCAGCACATTCGACGACAGGAGAACCAGATGTGCGCAGATATGATAGATCTGAAGAAGGCGAGGACAAGAATCACGGAACTAGAGGAAGAACTCGGGGCTACATGTGAAGATTATATGGAGGAAATCAAAGTATTAGTGGAGAAGAATGACGACCTGATCAAGAAGATCAGAATATTCATGGGAGGCCCTACACCAGTAGAAGAAGACGAAGAACCCAAGGAGATTCGCCCAAAAGACTACATCATCATCGACGACACCAACTCAGACCCAGATGATAGCGATGATGACTATGTTGATGAAGCTGGAGCAGATATCATGGAGTCTGCAACCGAAGCATATTTCTAGTAGACCACCCCATCAGTAGTAGTAGTCCACCATGTAAATATAGTAGTCCGAGCACTTTTGCGATAGTTAGACCGATTGTATGCCCTTGTTTGATTGAATGAAGTGCTATTGTTTGCTTTTGCCTCATGTGCATATGGGTAGTGTTTTCTCTCTAGACATCATTCTATTCTTAAATATCATCTTTTCTAAACCCATCAGATGCCTCTGAGACATGACAATGGATTTGCTTTCCCACCGGAGCTCACTCAGCTGATCCAGCAGCAGAATACATTGATGCAGTTGCTAGTCCAGAATCAGAATTAGGGGAACAACAACAACAACCCACCACCACCACCTGTTGATCACTTAACCCGTTTTCTTAGGATGAATCCGCCGGTGTTCTCCAGTAGCACCGAGCCGATAGTAGCAGATGATTGGCTCCGCAAGATTGGAAGGGAGTTAACCACTACAGGATGTACTGATGCTGAGAAGGTGCGCTTTGCCGCACATCAGTTGGATGGACTAGCAGCATCATGGTGGGAGAATTACACCGTCACTTACCCTATAGCCACGGTAACATGGGATCAGTTTCAGCAGGCTTTCTGTACTGCCCACGTTTTAGCAGGAGCTATGGCCATGAAGAAGTGTGAGTTTCGCAACTTACGCCAAGGAGGACGGACCGTTGACCAGTATGTGGATGACTTTAGTAAGCTAGCACGTTATGCCCCAGATGACGTTGCTACGGATGCCGCTAAGCAGGAGAAGTTTCTGGAAGGACTGAATGATGAGTTGAGCATGCAGTTGATGGTAGCAAGCTTCAACAACTACCAGGAGTTGGTAGATCGTGCTCTTATGATTGAAGGGAAGCAGCAGCAAATTGAGAACCGCAAGAGGAAGTATGGACAAGGGAAGTACAATTCTGGAGCTCAGTAGAAGCCGCATTTTACCCCTAGACCAGGAGGTACTTTCCAGCATACCCATGGAGGAGGTAGCTTGCACAATCATAATGTCCCCAAGAATGGTAATGGGAATGGAGGAAGCAACGGCCAAAACTGTACCAACCCGTCAACCCCAGCTAAGAGAGACCTGAGCCAAGTCACTTGCTTTAAGTGCCAGAAGACCGGACATTATGCCAATGAATGTCCTGAAGCCCGGAATGGAAGTGGCAATGGAAGCTCTGGGAAGAAGCCGAACCCTTTCAACAGGGGACAGGTGAACCACGTTAACGTGGAGGAGGTTGAAGCTCAGCCGGATGCAGTAATAGGTAAGTTTTTGGTTTAAGTCATTTACTGCACTCGTTCTTTTTGATACTAGTGCATCGCATTCATACATCTCAAGGGGATTTGTGGATAAGTATAAATTGCCAACCCAAGCCCTTAGGTCACCCATGATAGTAACCTCGCCTAGAGCAGAGTATATGGCTAGTCTATGGTGTGATCGGTTACTGTCAGTGTCAAAACCGGCGGATCTCGGGTAGGGGGTCCCGAACTGTGCGTCTAGGCCGGATGGTAACAAGAGGCAGGGGACACAATGTTTTACCCAGGTTCGGGCCCTCTTGATGGAGGTAAAACCCTACGTCCTGATTGATATTGATGATATAGGTAGTACAAGAGTAGATCTACCACGAGATCAGAGAGGCTAAACCCTAGAAGCTAGCCTATGGTATGATTGTATGTTGTCCTACGGACTAAAACCCTCCGGTTTATATAGACACCGGAGAGGGCTAGTGTCGGTGTCAAAACCGGCGGATCTCGGGTAGGGGGTCCCGAACTGTGCGTCTAGGCGGATGGTAATAGGAGGCAAGGAACACGATGTTTTACCCAGGTTCGGGCCCTCTTGATGGAGGTAAAACCCTATGTCCTGCTTGATTAATATTGATGATATGGGTAGTACAAGAGTAGATCTACCACGAGATCAAGGACGCTAAACCCTAGAAGCTAGCCTATGGTATGATTGTTGTATGATGATGTTGTCCTACGGACTAAAACCCTCCGGGTTATATAGACACCGGAGAGGGTTAGGGTTACACAAAGTCGGTTACAATGGTAGGAGATCTTGAATATCCGCATCGCCAAGCTTGCCTTCCACGCCAAGGAAAGTCCCATCCGGACACGGGACGAAGTCTTCAATCTTGTATCTTCATAGTCCTGGAGTCCGACTGAAGGTATAGTCCGGCTACCCGAACACCCCCTAATCCAGGACTCCCTCAGTAGCCCCTGAACCAGGCTTCAATGACGATGAGTCCGGCGCGTAGATTGTCTTCGGCATTGCAAGGCGGGTTCCTCCTCCAAATTCTTCATAAAAGTTTTTAAACACCAAGAGTAGTATCCGGCTCTACAAAATAAGTTTCCACGTATTGCCACAGAGAGAATAATATTAACACAAATCTAATCTGCTGACGTATTCCGCAGCGTGACATCACGCTACGGCCGAGCCTTTATTCGAATCGTTTTCACGTTTCCACCTCAGCGTGTTTTGCGAGGCGGTTTCCTTGGCACGTCTTGTCAAAGCAGAGATCGTGTCCCCTTTATTTACGGGATTCTCATCAATACGGACGTGGGTAACCCAATCATGCCCGTTAGCATGTCTTCTCGATTAAAGGCGAGTCCCAAACGGTTACGGGGAGGGCTCCTGGTATTCAACCTCTTATAAAGAGACCAGGGCCTTACTCCTTTTCTCCAATCTCAAAACAAGTTCGCCCGTCGCCTCGAGTTCCAACACCCTAGGCTCCAGATTCCAAGTGCTTCGGACCTTCGACAATGTCCAGTTCCGACCTTCAAGGCCGATGGATGCCCTCCTCCGTCACGGAGGAGGACGTGCTAAAGTTGAGAGAGGCTAAGTTCTTGACCGCCGAAATTTCGCATAGGTTGCCTGCTCAAAGGCAGGCTATTCCCAGTCCCCAGCCCGGTGAGAGCGTAGTGTTCATGTCTCACTTCCTTCGGGGGTTAGGCTTCCCGATGGATCCCTTCGTGAGGGGGCTGATGTTCTATTATGGGCTGGAATTTCATGACTTAGCTCCAGGGTCCATCCTCCACATTTCCTCATTCATCGTTGTGTGCGAAGCGTTCCTCCGTGTTACTCCTCACTTCGGATTATGGTCTCAAGACCTTTGGAGTGGAGCCGAAGATGATCGAGGGACGGCACGCAGAGTGCGGAGGTGCTGTCATAAGTAAGAATGCCGATGCTCCATGGCCCGAGGGCTCCTTTCGAGAGGAGCTCGGCTTGTGGCAACGAGAGTGGTTCTATATCACCGCTCCCAGGAGCACCAAGTGGGTGGCGCCTCCTGCCTTTCGCTCGGGTCCCCCACCACGGCTAGCGTCATGGGTCAACAAAGGATTAGATTGGGGGTTATCCAAAGACGTGCCCTTGTTGCAGGGCCGCATTAGGGATCTCTTAGAAAGAGACCTCAACCTGGTCAAGGTGACGAAGGTCATGCTGATTCGCCGAACACTGCCCGGCAAACGTCGCTCCCTTCGTCTGTGGGAGTTTAATCCGGAGGGACCATGAGCTCTCCGGCATTTTCTGGGCACAACGCCCATGGAGATGTATAAAATGTTCTTCGGATCACAAGCAATGTGTCCGGATTTGACCGAGGACGCAGGTTTAAGCTGCAATCGCCCGGATACTCAAGTAAGTAACCTTGTGCCCGAACTCGCTATCCGTAAAATTGTCATAAATTCGCCCCTAAAAGAGTTGTCCTTTTAAACAGGAGTGGATAGCGAAGGCAAAGCTGATCAGGTGTCCGGCTCCCCTTCCTGAGACCAGGCCGGATCCCATGCTAGTCAGGATGTTGAAGATCGTGCCTTTGGAGGGAAATGAGGGGGAGGACAAGGAAACTATGGCCTCCTCGAAGGAGGCTGCTCCGAAGGGAGGAACCGACAATTCCTCTCCTAAGGGCAAGAAGAGGGCCGCCTCTGACGACCCGGAGACCATGGCCTCAAAGCGGGGGAAAAAGTCCTCGTCAGAGGGTCTGACACCGGGGAGATCCTCGGCCGAACTACGCCCTCAAAGGGATCAGCCCTCCAGCGAGCCGTAAGTAGAGAAAGATTTTCCTTTAGAGGGATGAGAGAAATCCTTTCTTTTTATCTGAGAAGATTAACCAAAATTTTACTTTGTAGCTCAGACCTCAGCCCTTCTCAGCAGAGCTCGTCTTCGGGGGATCTTCTTCCGGAGATGATGGAGAGTGGAACGCCTCCCCCTGCCGTACCGCCTGGCGAGGTGGGCGACCCTGAGGTGTCGTCGCGGAGGGTTTCTCCGAATCCGGCAGGGGTGGAAGGTGGCCATATCTCCCCCCAAGGTTCTCCGCGTCCGGCCTTCGATGGAGGTCATAGGACGAGTCCGGCACCGTCCGATGCGCGATCAGAGGAGCTGATGATTCTGCTGGGGCGAGCTTCTATCTTAGAGGAGCACCGTGCATTGATGGGTACGGTGATTGGAAGGATTTCGTCCGCGGAAAGCGGATTGCATGAGGCCGTCAGAAGTTTGCTGACGGGTTTTGAGGTACGTTTGATAATGTGCTTCTTTGTCAGTTGCGCATAAACAAGATGCGCCCTGTGTAGATAGTAGCCCCTGAGACTCTATGCGTTGTCAAAATTG
The DNA here is from genome assembly GCF_003073215.2 of Triticum urartu. Taxonomy (NCBI): domain Eukaryota; kingdom Viridiplantae; phylum Streptophyta; class Magnoliopsida; order Poales; family Poaceae; genus Triticum; species Triticum urartu. The sequence continues at coordinate 143,936,912 of NC_053028.1, read as the reverse complement.
ACGGCGCGCAGAGGATCATCATCCCAGGTCTAAAATGTCGCATTTGTATACAGGTGGCGAAGTGTCCGGAATCGAGCCGAACTGATGATTTTGCCGAACTAAAGCGGCAACTTGACGTGGCAGATGTTGTCGGCGTTCTGGGAACGGGGGTCCCCAGACTTGCCTGCCTGCGGCCTGCGGCGTGGCTCAGAGGGGGCCCAGCACGGCCCATCTTCATCAACAGAAGACTCAAGACCCTCGCGAGGGGCCAAGCCTCGTGGGGCGGACGACACGGACCTTCCTCAAGCGCGGCCTCGTCAGGCTGGCTCGCGAGGAGGCGGAAAGATCAAGGCGGGCATACCTCGCGAGGTGCCCGTGACGCAAGCCATGACGACGCGGGGCGCCAGGCGGGTGCCAGCCCGCGCAACGTCCTCCTTTCCTGTTTGGTGCAAAGGGGGCAAGCGCAGCCGCGGAGTACCGAGGCATCAGACAAAGGTTGCCATTTCGGTGCAACAAGACCAAGACCAGAAGGACTACGAGACGGAGGTCACCATGGAGCCCAAGACGGCATCATCACCAGAGCTTTGCGCAGGCGAAGACTGCTTTTGTCAGGATAGTTGATGCTTGCTGTCCCCCTTCAAATTAGCCCGCCATTGTTGGCTCCCTTCCCGCTCAATATTTGGGAAGAGGACCAGGGCCTCTATAAATAGGACTAGCCACCCGCACAGCAAGGTGCCCCGGTTCGAGAAGAGGGGGGTCGATTGGCTAAAAAGAAAGAGGGAGAGAGAGAAAGGTGGCTGAACTCCTCCCAGCAGTTCACTGCCCCAGCAAAGAACAGAGCCTCGCGAGGCTGTTCTTCCTTGTATTGTTCATCATCATCAGCCCCAAGAGGCAATCCACCCACCACAAACTCGAGTAGGGTATCACACCACAACGGTGGCCCGAACTAGTATAAACCTTGTGTCTCTTGTGCAGTTCTTTCAGTAGTCTAGATCCTTGCGAGACGGAGAGGTAGAAGGCGTAATCTCCGCGCGCACCCCAGTGTTCGAACCTTAAGGGTCTGCTGGAACCCGAAATCCGACATTTGGCGTGCCAGGTAGGGGTGCGCCGGAATTCGTCTTCCACCGCCCCGTTCTCCTCCGACCGTCGCATCCATGTCCGACGCTCGACGGGCCCGCGCCGAGCGCCAGGCCGCCATCGCTTCCTGCGTCGCTCGGACGGGGCCCGGCGGCAGACGTCCTCGTCGTTCCCCGTCGCCCGCCATCAACACCGCCACCGTCCCGGCAGGGGGCGAGCAGCAAGCGTCGTCTCAGCATCCATCCGTGCACCAAGACGGCCGCACCGCTACTCCATCGCTCGCACCGGCTGGTTCTTCGTCCCGCGCACTCCGCACCCCCTTGGAGGCTCGAGCTACGCTCCTCGCGGCAAACGAGCTCCTGCGCTGCCGCCCGACCGACGACGTCTACAGGGAATGGCTCGACCGCGTCGCCGAGCTCGCCTGCGCTGCGGGGGGCTCTCCTGCGCCGCCCCATCGCGCTACACCAACACCCCCGGTCATCGCAGCCCTCCTGGGTGGCTCGCAGGCGCCGCCCACAAGTCACCACGTCAAGCCGTTCGTCCGCCGGGTCAGCGCCGCTTCCACGCGGCAGGGGGCTCCCCCGGATCGGATGGCGCCCGAGACCGGCCTGACCTTCAGTTCAGAGGACCACCCCTCCAACTCGGCCTGCTCGGGCGTGCTCCCCATGTTGTGCACCCCCACTATCTGCCAGGTGGCCGTCACCAGAACCCTCGTTGATGGCGGCGCGGGCCTCAGCGTGCTCTCGGTCGAGGCCTTCGACCTCCTCCGCATACCCTGGAACGGCTGCAACCCAGCCGGCCCTTCTCAGGCGTCGAGGGCAAGTCGTCCAGTTCCTTGGGGCAGATCCGGCTCCCCGTGACCTTCGGCACCTACGACAACTTTCGCACGGAGCTGGTTGACTTCGACATCGCCCCCATTGGCCTCCCCTACAACGCCATTCTCGGCTACCCAGCGCTGGCCCAATTCATGGCCGCGACGCACTCGGCGTACAACCTCATGAAGATGCCCGGGAGCAGCGGTGTCCTCACTGTGCACGGAGACACCGGGGACGCGCTGCCGGCGCTCAAGCTTGCCTTCAAGACGGCGGCGTCGGCACAGCCGGCCGACCTGGAGACCCCCGGGCCCAAGGGGGCTGTACCCGCCAAGAAGAAGCAGTTGTTCACCCAGGACAAGGCAGAAACCAAGTAGATACCCATCGATGAGGACGGGTCCACCAACGCCACTTTCACCATAGGTGCCCACCTCAAACCCGAGCAGGAGGAGGCCCTGGTCGGGTTCCTGCGCGCAAACAAGAAGGTATTCGCTTGGGAACCGGACCAGTTGACAGGGATCCCCAGGAGTGTGATCGAGCATCACCTCAACGTGTGCCCCAACGTGCGCCGTGTGAAGCAGAAGGCCAGGCGGCAGTCCACAGAAAAGCAGGCCTTCATCGTCCAAGAGACCCGCAAATTAGAGGCCGCTGGGGTCATCCGCGAGGTCCGATACCCAGATTGGTTGGCCAACCCTGTCGTTGTGCCAAAGAAGGGAGGGAAGGAGCGTATGTGTGTCGAATTCACCAACCTCAACAAGGCATGCTCACAAGATCCGTTCCCGCTCCCCCGCATCGACCAGATCGTCGATTCCACTGCGGAATGCGACCTGCTATGCTTCCTGGATGCCTTCTTTGGGTATCACCAGATCAAGATGGCGGTAGAAGACGTCGAGAAGACGGCCTTCCTGACCCCGTGTGGGGTATACTGCTACACGTGCATGCCATTCGGGCTGCGTAATGCAGGGGCGACCTTTCAGCGGCTGATCACATCACCTTGGGCCCGCAACTCGGGAAGAATGTTGAAGCTTATGTCGATGACATTGTGGTAAAGTCTCGGGAGGCCGGGACCCTGATACAGGACTTGGAGGAAACCTTCGCGAGCCTCAACGCAGTGAACCTACGGCTCAACCCGGAGAAGTGTGTGTTCGGAGTCCCCTCGGGCAAGCTCCTGGGTTTCCTCGGTGGAAGACATGAGCCCGCTAAAGACCCTCAATGAAATGCAGAAGCTCACGGGGCGCGTGACCGCACTAGGGCGCTTCATCTCCAAGCTGGGAGAACGAGCCCTGCCCTTCTTCCAGCTAATGAAGAAGAAGGGGCCCTTTGAGTGGACTGAAGAGGCCGACAAGGCGTTCCAGGATCTTAAGAGATACCTGACCAGCCCACCGGTCATGGTGGCTCCGCGCCCTCAGGAGCCCCTGGTGCTTTACCTCGCCGCCACTCCCTACTCCGCCAGCGCAGCCTTGGTGGCAGTCAGAGAGGAGCGCCGAATCAAAACCACGGCAGCAGCCCAGGATAAGGTAGAACAGGGGCAAGGAAGGCCTACAGAAGCCGCCAACGCGGCTGAGGAGGATCAGCCGCCGCAGAGGGGCGCATCAGAGGTGGAAGAGGCCCCCCTTCCAGATGGCCAGTCTCAGGAGGTCTCATTGCCTCAAGGGGCGCCACCGTCTCCGGAAGGAACCACCAGCACTGACGCAGCCCATCTCGTTGAGCACCCAGTGTACTTCGTCAGCACAGTGGTGCGGGATGCAAGAGCACGGTACCCCATGCCTCAGAAACTCCTCCTCGCGCTACTGGTGGCTTCGCGCAAGTTGCGGCACTATTTTCAGGGTCACCCCATCAAGGTCGTTTCGTCATACCCCCTGGAGAGGGTGCTCAGGAGCCCTAATTCAGCTGGAAGAGTCGCTGAGTGGAACATAGAACTGCAAGCATTTCAGCTCGAATTCAGCACGACCAGGGTCATCAAGGGAGCAGCGTTGGCGGATTTTGTGGCAGAGTGGACGGAGGCGCCAGGCCTCAAGGCTGATGAGGGTCGGTCCCTATCCCCGGGAAGCAAGGCACCAGAAGGCTGGGTCATGTACTTCGATGGGGTGTTCTCCAGGCATGGCGCAGGGGCTGGGGCGGTGCTTATATCACCCACGCAGGACAAACTCTATTATGCCGTGCAACTATGCTTCGAGCAAGGCGAAAAGGTCTCCAACAATATAGCAGAGTATGAAGGTTTAATAGCAGGCTTGAAGGCCGCGGCTGCCCTGGGAGTGAAACGCCTCACCATCAAGGGCGATTCCCAGCTCCTTGTCAATTTCTCCAATAAGGTGTACGAGCCGAAGGTTGAGCACATGGAAGCCTACCTTGCGGAAGTTCGTAAGATGGAGAAGCAATTCTGGGGGTTGGAGTTGCAGCATGTGCCCCCTGGCACCAATCAGGAGGCCGACGACATCGCCAAACGAGCGTCTAGACGGTTACCCCAGGAGCCTGGCGGTTTCGAGGAGCGGCTATTCAAGCCCTCAGCTCTGCCGACATTATCAAACGTGACTCAGCCCTGGGAGGAGCTCCCCTAGCCACCTGCCTTAGGAGCTCCGACCTGTGGCCCGGCCTCAGGAGCGCGCCTGCTCCTGACGATGGAACCTCAGGAGGGATGTTGGATCACGGAGCTCCGGAGCTACTTAGCGCAAGGGACCTTGCCGGAGAAGGAGGAGGAAGCGGAGCGAGTGGCACGCCAGGCCACGGCTTACTGCATCAAAGACGGAGAGCTCTACCGGAAGCGACCAAACGATGTATCCCTGCGCTGCATCTCCAGGGAGCAAGGGAAGGAACTACTGGAAGATATACACGGCGGAGACTGCGGACATCATTCATCATCGCGGACCCTCGTCGGCAAGGTGTTTCGCAGTGGGTTTTATTGGCCCACTGCGCTCAACGACGCCGTGGAACTAGTGAAAGCTTGTGAAGCTTGCCAGTTCCACGCCAAGCAGATCCATCAGCCAGCAGGAGGCTTGCAAACTATCCTCCTTTCGTGGCCATTCGCAGTCTGGGGGCTGGACATCTTGGGCCCGTTCCCTCGGGCGCCAGGGGGCTACCGCTACCTCTACGTTGCCGTGGACAAATTCACCAAGTGGGCTGAAGTAGAGGCTGTCCGTACCATTCCCGCGGGTTCCGCAGTCAAGTTCATCAAGGGCATCATAAGCCGGTTCGGGGTGCCGAATCGCATCATCACGGACAACAGTTCGCAGTTCACCAGTAACCTCTTCAAAACATATTGTGCTAACCTTGGAACGCAGATATGCTACGCCTCAGTGGCGCACCCCCAAAGCAACGGCCAGGCCGAGCGAGCCAACGCGGAGGTCCTGAGGGGCCTCAAGACCAGGACGTTCAGGAAGAAGCTGGAGGCATGTGGCAGAGGTTGGTACGATGAGCTTCAGTCTGTGCTGTGGTCCATCCGCACCACTGCGACCAAACCGACTGGAGAGACCCCGTTCTTCCTGGTCTACGGAGCGGAAGTGGTCCTCCCTCACGAGGTCAGGCGTCGCTCCGCGCGGGTCCTGGCGTTCGACGAGGCGCAGCAGGACGCCATGCGGGGGATGGACCTCGTGCTGGGGGAGGAACGTCGTCGAGAAGCCGCGCTGCGAGCGGCAAGGTACCAGCAAGCGCTGCGGCGATATCACTGCCGCAACGTCCGTCACAGGATTCTCGAGGTAGGAGACCTCGTGCTCAGGAGGGTTCTCTCCAGGGAGGGACTGCACAAGCTCTCTCCCATGTGGGAGGCCCGTTCAACGTTGTTCATGTTTCCAGGCCCAGCTCCGTGCGCTTGGAGACTCAGGAGGGAGTACCAGTCCAGAATGCATGGAACATCCAGCACCTCCGGAGGTTCTACCCCTGAAAAGGCCCGGAGCCTGTGAAGCAAGGCGAGTTCCTGTGAATCTATCGCGTTTTGGAAAAGGCCCGGAGCCTGTGAAGCAAGGCGAGTGCCTGTGAAGCTATCGCGTTTTGGAAAAGGCCCGGAGCCTGTGAAGCAAGGCGAGTGCCTGTGAAGATCATCCTTTTTGGAAAAGGCCCGGAGCCTGTGAAGCAAGGCGAGTGCCTGTGAAGATCATCCTTTTTGGAAAAGGCCCGGAGCCTGTGAAGCAAGGCGAGTTCCTGTGAAGATCATCCTTTTTGGAAAAGGCCCAGAGCCTGTGAAGAAGGCGAACGCCTGTGAAGCTCGTTTCCCCTAAGAAGAAAGGCCCGGAGCCTGTGAAGAAGGCCAACGCCTGGGAAGCTCGCCGCCCGTGACACTCTCACATAATAATGAGTGGGGCTGTACACGCCCTGGAGTCTCAGGAGCGCCGGCCTCAGGCCCTGGGGCTCCCTCCCATGCCCAGTGGCAGCACTTAGCTCCGCGCTGGTGAGAAGACGTCGAAGCCTAGATTAGGTGCCGGACGCGGCTTTTTCATTTGCTTTCCGCAGTTTGCTTGTTTGTTCGCATTTGAAGTTTTATTGAAGTTATTGCCATCTTTGGCTCGCGTTTCTTCGGCTTTTCACTCTCCTGCCTCGATTTCTTTCGTGCAAGGCCTCGCGAGGGGGAGCAGTTGAGCGCCCTCGCGAGCGTTCCTATCCTAGTCGTTCAAAGAGTTCGCGACCTGGGCCCCTTATAGGAGCACCCCTCCAGTCCGTGCCCCACGGGCACCGTGACACAAACAAAGGGCCTGGGTCGGTCGCCCCCCCTTCACGACCGGGGTCGGAAACTACCCGCGCTCGGGCGCACAGCCGGAAGGAACGGTAACAAAAGTAAAACGATGATCAACAAGCAATAACCCAAACACGCCCCCGCGGGGCTCCACACTATTGTCTTTGTTACGCGGGAAAAAGGGAAAAGGAGGGACAAATCCGGAGCGGCTTGCCTCCCGCCGGCCCGCGGGGAAGGCCCGAGCTGCCTCCGGAGCTCAGGCGGACTCCCTCTCGCGCTTCACCAGGGTGCGGCAGCGTGCAGACACGTTGCCGCCCCCCAAGCAGACACGACGGCGTGGAGGCTGATCGCGGCCACCACTAGAGGAGTCACCGCCTGAAGAAGAACCGGAGAAGCTTGAGGAACCCCGAACACCGTCAGCCGCGCGAGCGCTGCTCCCTCCATCGTCACCAGAGCTGGGTTCTCAGTCGCAGTCATCACCCTCGGGGCAACACCCTGCGCGGTGACCATCTTCCCCGAACACCCTGACAAAGAGGGTGGCGTCTCCGTCGAACTTGAAGTGAAGGGTGCACCGACGGCTCAGGCCACGCGCACGGGCAAACGTATGCTATCCCCGGGCCAGGGACAGGCTCCCGGCCACGGAGACCTCCAGGGAGACCCATGAGGCCCGGCTGCAGCAGCCGTCGGCCTGGAGCCAGAGGCCGCCCGGGGCGCCGGCCGGGAGCTCGCCGAGGAGGAAGCGAGGAAGCGGGAGCCGGGTGTTAGTCGGCTCCGCCGACCACACGACGAACTCCGGCAGCGCTTCAACAGCACGGACGCGCGGCCTGGGGGGACGCGTAGCCGGAGTGCGCCCCCCGGCTGCAGCAATCCGCCCGTCGCCGAGCTGGAGACTGCCTCCACGGCCGCGGGGAGCCACAACGGTGGCCACAGGATGCTTACGAGGACGCCCTCGGCCGCGCTTGGGTGGGGGAGAGGCGGGCTCAACCCGGCAAGCCTTCCCCTTCTCAGCGGCTAAAAACCTTCTCGACGGGGCCATGGAGGAAAAGGAGAAGCAAGGGGGGATGAACTGGAAGGGCACGCGCAGTTCCGTACTTATGGCCGGCGAAGGCCAACCGCCGGCCTCCACGATCACAGGTAATCATGGCGCGATTTGCATGCAGGGACCTGCCCAACTCGCGCGGGCGCCAAGGCGTCATGGGGAAGCGGAGACGCCCACGTCCCATCAACCGCCACGTGGCGCCCAAGGCCGCAGGCTGTTAGGGCCCACGGCGCTTCGCCCTTGCCCTTTCGCCTCTCGGCACGACCAAGTCCGGGCGCGCCTTGGGCCCGGGGGCTACTGTCGGCGTTCTAGGAACGGGGGTCCCTAGACTTGCCTGCCTGCGGCGTGGCTCAGAGGGGGCCCAGCACGGCCCATCTTCATGAACACAAGACTCAAGACCCTCGCGAGGGGCCAAGCCTCGCGGGGCGGACGACACGGACCTTCCTCAGGCGCAGCCTCGCCAGGCTGGCTCGCGAGGAGGCGGAGAGATCAAGGCAGGCGTACCTCACGAGGTGCCCGTGACGCAAGCCATGACGACGTGGGGCGCCAGGCGGGTGCCAGCCCGCGCAGCGTCCTCCTTTCCTCTTTGGTGCAAAGGGGGCAAGTGCAGCCGCGGAGTACCGAGGCATCAGACAAAGGTTGCCATTTCGGTGCAACAAGACCAAGACCAGAAGGACTACGAGACGGAGGTCACCATGGAGCCCAAGACGGCATCATCACCAGAGCTTTGCGCAGGCGAAGACTGCTTTTGTCAGGATAGTTGATGCTTGCCGTCCCCCTTCAAATTAGCCCACCATTGTTGGCTCCCTTCCCGCTCAATATTTGGGAAGAGGACCAGGGCCTCTATAAATAGGACTAGCCACCCGCACAGCAAGGGGCCCCGGTTCGAGAAGAGGAGGGTCGATTGGCTAAAAAGAAAGAGGGAGAGAGAGAGAAAGGTGGATGAACTCCTCCCAGCAGTTCACCGCCCCAGCAAAGAACAGAGCCTCACGAGGCTGTTCTTCCTTGTATTGTTCATCATCATCAGCCCCAAGAGGCAATCCACCCACCACAAACTAGAGTAGGGTATTACACCACAACGGTGGCCCGAACTAGTATAAACCTTGTGTCTCTTGTGCAGTTCTTTCAGTAGTCTAGATCCTTGCGAGACGGAGAGGTAGAAGGCGTAATCTCCGCGCGCACCCCAGTGTTCAAACCTTAAGGGTCTGCCGGAACCCAAAATCCGACAGATGCCGACATTGCGCTCGTCAACGAGCGGCTTGATGAGGCTCAAGGTATGCAATTCCTCGGGCGGCATCTGGTAAGAGGAGCTTTATGCTAGTATCTTACAATGTGTGTGCTTGACGCAGATGGTGCGGCCGCCGTGGAGAGTCTTCAGGAGAAACTTGCCCGAGCTAAGGAACAAGCCAGGAAAAGTGATGCGGCTGCCGAGAAGGCCCTTGAAGAGCTGAGAGCCGAACAGGTTGCTCACTGCCGAAGCAAGAAGGAGATGGCCGAGATGGCCGTGAAGTTAAAAAGTGTTGCTGACCGTTGCAATTTTCTTGAGAAAGAAGACCGGGCGAGACAGACGGACTTAGAGGAGGCCGTTGCTGATGCCAAGGACGCTCGCTCTGCGATGAGAGCTGTGAAGGAGGAGCTGCGTCAGGCCGGACAGATTGCGGCTGGAAAGCCCTTTATGCTACGAAGGAAGTTTTGCGATCCGAAGTTTGCTCCGTTGGACCGGATGTGGAGTGCGGAGGACACCTATCTGGATTTGGCAGCGAGTGCTGCTGATGCGACCGAATACTTTCGAGATCAAGAAGATCGCGAAGTGAAAGGCTTTTCTGGTCGCAGTTCCAGAATCCAGAGCATCCACTGGCAGTGGACGATCGTCTGGCTCAGTGGGCCAAACTGAATAGATTGTCCGGACTCGCCATGAAGTACATCATGGGTCATCTGTGGCCGGGGAGATTGGAGCCGAAAAGTTATTTCAGCTTGGTGCAACAATTCCTTGACGCGGTGCCACGTATCAATGCGATGAAGAGGTCAGCATGCATAGAGGGCGCACGGATGGCTCTTGCCCGTGTCAAGACATACTGGGCAGAGATGGAGACCACCGTTGTTGCATCCCGAGATTCGGACAAAAGCCGAGTACCCTCCGAGCACTATTTTCAGGAAGTCCTTGAAGGCGCTCGTGTAATAGAGGCGCAGTGCTCGAAGGGTGCTATGTTCTGATAGCATATGTAATTATAAAGCAATATTTTGATGAATTGTAGTAGCCTTTTATACTTGTGCCTTCAAGTATTTGGAACACCTCCTGTGCGGCCGTTTTAAGATATATATATATATACAAAATCTGAAAGATTGCAGTCGTTGGCTTCAGCCCCCATGCACATAGTGCGGGGGTGCTCGCAGAAGGCGCATTTTCACACTTAATCCAACGTCTTGGTCCTACAAAGGAGGTGATAGCGCAGCGAGCTAGGCAACCGGACTATAATGCTTTAACACTTTCACTTAGCCATAGGAGCTTGACAATGGGACTATTTAGGTAGCCCCTGGTGGCGACTGCGCTCGCCCGAATTCGGGGCGCGTATGTGCCTGGCCGGGAAATGGCCCTTCATTAATGCGGAGGAATCCTATAGATTCCGGAGAGTCATCGAGTGGTTGATCAGTCTCATGCCATATCATGATAGTCAGTTTTCAGCTTTCTCTACTGAGGTGCTCGCCTGGCCGAACCAGGGCACAATCGCAGTAGTTCTCCTGGTGCCGCCTTAGCCGATAGAGCGGAACGTAAGGCGGCTGAACATAGGAGCCGGGCAACCCAACATTTGACCAAAATCATGACTCAGAGCTGATGCATATAAGGCCAAACTCGCGACGCCGAACACTCCCTAAGGTATTCGGTCTTTATGAGAGCGGGCAAGGTAACGCTCTGAGGTATAAGCCCCTAGTGTCCAGGTACGCGCAAGAATTCTGACGTGGCCACATGCCAAGACTCCAGCCTCCTCCTTGGTCATAGAACCAGGGGATGTGTATCAACAAGAGACAGTAAAAAAGGTTTACGCAGGGTCTTAATCTGAAAAGAATCCTTGGAACGGGTCCCTACTGCACGTCTGCTCCTGTGTCTTCATTGTGCCGTATCCTGGACGGGCGCAGCACGACGTTCATCTGTAAAAAGAGAGCAACTAAGTTGAAAAAGGGGCGTGCCGAACAAAAGTTATATGAAATAAACAAAGTGTAAAGTAAAATATGAAAAATTGAGCTTTATTGTCTCTTATTTTATACGTGTGAAGCCCCTAGTACAGGGGTATATGGCCACTAAGCCTTTATCAACGATACTTTTGTGCCGGACTCGTCTATCTGTGTCCGTGGTCTTAATGACCTGTTCTGATGTTCTGGCTCGTGAAGCCATTGTATTGTGGGGCTGTTAAAGCGGCCGCACAATCCTCCGCTTGGGGGAGGTGTTCTCACTGCTTCCCCTTTAAGGAGATGATGCCGCGTGGACCGGGCATCTTAAGCGTAAGAGATGCATAATGCGGTATTGCGTTAAAGCAGGCGAAAGCTTCGCGTCCCAGTAGTGCTTGGTAGCGACTTGAGAATGGGACGATGTGGAAAGTTAGCTTTTCGCGACGGAAGTTATCGGCAGAGCCAAAAATAACCTCGAGCCAGAGAAAACCCATGCAATGGGTGTCCGGACCTGGCGTTACTCCTTGAAAGGAGGTTTTGCTGTGGCGAATTCTTTTTGGGTCGATCCCCATGTGGCGGATTGAGTCCTGATATATCAGGTTGAGTCCGCTGCCACCGTCCATAAGGACATTTGAAAACTGGAGTCCGCCAATTATTGGATCGAGTACTAGGGCAGTCCAGCCTGGGTTCCTGATACTTCTAGAATAATCCAAACAATCAAAGATGATTGGTTTTGACAACCAGTGGCGGGATTCCTTTGGGACAGGCCATGGGGCGCGTACCTTTATTGGTGCCGCACATTTTGTTATGTGGAGTAAGTTTACTGTTTTTACTTCTTGTGGGAAATTCTTTTGTTTCCTGGTACTCTGCTTTTGGGGTTCGTCCTCGTCTTCGCTTGGTGTGTCGATCCCCTTGTGTTCGGCGTTGAGTCTGCCGGATTGTTTGAAAACCCAACAATCTCTGTGGGTATGGTTAGCCGGCTTTCCGGGAGTGCTGTGTATTTGACATATCCTATCCAAGATTTTGTTTAGGTTGGATAGGTCGTCCCTGTTATCTTGGAGGGGCGGCTTTTTCTGATTCTGTCATGAGCTTTTGAATCCGGCGTTGACTGCCGTGCTCTTCGGACTTTTTTCCTTAGTCTCGCGACGGTCCTTATTGCGTCGCGGTTTTCCGTTTCCATCCCTAGTTTCGGATGTACTTGGGTCACTGGTGCTGCATCTTGCCAACCAGCTGTCCTCTCCTGCGCAAAAGCGGGTCATGAGGCTTGTTAATGCGGCCATTGTTCTTGGCTTTTCTTGGCCGAGGTGTCTGGCGAGCCATTCGTCTCGGACATTATGCCTGAAAGCCGCTAAGGCTTCAGCGTCCGGACAGTTGACTATCTGATTCTTTTTAGTAAGAAATCTATTCCAGAATTGTCGAGCTGACTCTCCGAGCTGTTGAGTTATGTGACTAAGATCGTCTGCATCCGGAGGGCGGACATAGGTCCCTTGAAAATTTGCTCGGAAAGCGTCCTCGAGCTCTTCCCAACTTCCGATTGTGTTTTCAGGAAGGCTTTTGAGCCAATGTCGGGCTAGCCCTTTAAGCTTGAGGGGTAAGTATTTTATGGCGTGGAGGTCATCTCCTCTAGCCATATGTATGTGGAGGATATAATCCTTGATCCAGACTCCAGGGTCTGTTGTTCCATCATATGCCTCTATGTTTACGGGTTTGAATCCCGCTGGAAATTCATAATCCAGGACCTCATCGATGAATCATAGGGGGTGTGCGGCACCCCTGTATTTGGGTGTGCCGGATTCTGATAATGGCTTTATTGCATTGCTTACGAGAGCTTGCTTTCTTGGCCCGTAAATGGACCTGGCTGGGCCATGATGCGAATCCTTAAGTGGGTCGCATGCCGACTTAAGTGCGGCGCTGCTTGCCGCTTTATGCTGGCCATGGGGTTGTCTATCCGACCGTGTGTCTTTCTCACTTTTGGAATGCGAGGGCTCTAAGGCCTCCTCGTCGAATTCAGGCAGTAGCTTTCTCTTTGGATAGCTTTTAGTGCGCCGACTGTCGCCGTATTTGTCTGCGGTATTGATTACTTTACTCCATCTGATCCTGAGTGCATCTTCCGCAGTTTTGAGCTTCCACTTCTGCTTTTTCAGGCTGCGTGCGGTTGCAACGAGCCATTTGTGGAGGTTCTTCTGCTTCGTGGGCTTGTCCGGCGTAAGGTCGTCCGGGATGCCATTTTCGCCGGAGGAGGGATGTTCGGTTTCTATATGTGGGTTGTCCTGTTGGGACGGTTGCTCTAAGGCATGCTCGTCGTCTACCGGCTCATCCTGCTCTATGGCTGGGTCTTTATCGAGGCGGGGCTTGGGTTGGCGTTTATGCCGACGCTTTGATTGTTTTTCGAGAGATCGATCCTTCTTTCCATCCCCGTTTTCCTCGTTGTTGCTTCCTTTAGGGGTATCCACCATGTACACATCGTGAGATGAGGTGGCGGTCCGATGCCCTATAGGCGTTGGTTCTTGGTTGTCTCCTGCATCGTCGTCCATGCCGTCGATGTCTTCGGAGTCGAAGTCGAGCATGTCGGTTAAGTCGTCGACAGTGGCTACGAAGTGGGTGGTGGGTGGGTTTTGAATTTCTTCATCATCCGAATCCCATCCTTGCTGACCGTAGTCCGGCCAGGGCTCTCCTGATAAAGATAGAGACTTTAGCAAATTCAGGATGTCGCCGAAGGGCGAGTGCTGAAAGATGTCTGCGGCGGTGAACTCCATTATCGGCGCCCAATCGGATTCGATCGGCAGGGGCACAGGGGGCTCGGAGTTCGGAAAGGAATCCGGCTCCTCAGAGTCACGGGCCATGCGGAGTGCGGGGCTGGAGTTCGGCTCGATCGCCTCTAAGATCGCAGCCCCTAAGGCAGCGTCCAACCGCTGATCCTCGATCGGCGCAGTAGGCTCCGAATCAATGGTCGTAACTGGTGCGTGTGCGGCCTCCAAGGCACTGTTCGGCGGCAGAGCTATATCATGCCCATCGAGACAGTGCGGCGCGCTTGGCTGTGGCTCGAATCCGTCGAAGATCAAGTCCCCGCGGATGTCAGCCGTGTAGTTTAGGCTTCCAAACCTGACCTGATGGCCAGGGGCATAGCTTTCGATCTGCTCAAGGTGGCCAAGCGAATTGGCCTGCAGCGCGAAGCCGCCGAAGACGAAGATCTGTACGGGGAGAAAAGTCTCACCCTGGACTGCATCGTTGTTGATGATCGAAGGAGCCATCGGGCCTGAAGGCGACGACACAGAGGAACTCTCAATGAAAGCACCAATGTCGGTGTCAAAACCGGCGGATCTTGGGTAGGGGGTCCCGAACTGTGCGTCTAGGCGGATGGTAATAGGAGGCAAGGAACACGATGTTTTACCCAGGTTCGGGCCCTCTTGATGGAGGTAAAACCCTACGTCCTGCTTGATTAATATTGATGATATGGCTAGTACAAGAGTAGATCTACCACGAGATCAAGGAGGCTAAACCCTAGAAGCTAGCCTATGGTATGATTGTTGTATGATGATGTTGTCCTACGGACTAAAACCCTCCGGTTTATATAGACACCGGAGAGGGTTAGGGTTACACAAAGTCGGTTACAATGGTAGGAGATCTTGAATATCCGCGTCGCCAAGCTTGCCTTCCACGCCAAGGAAAGTCCCATCCGGACACGGGACAAAGTCTTCAATCTTGTATCTTCATAGTCCTGGAGTCCGGCTGAAGGTATAGTCTGGCTACCCGAACACCCCCTAATCCAGGACTCCCTCAGCTAGGGTTACACAAGGTCGGTTACAAAGGAGGAGATATACATATCCGTATTGCCTAGCTTGCCTTCCACGCCAAGTAGAGTCCCACCCGGACACGAGACAAAGTCTTCAATCTTGTATCTTCATAGTCTAACAGTCCGGCCAATGGAGATAGTCCGGCTGTCCGGAGACCCCCTAATCCAGGACTCCCTCAATAGCCCCTGAACCAGGCTTCAATGACAATGAGTCCGGCGCGTAGCATTGTCTTCGGCATTGCAAGGCGGGTTCCTCTCCAAATTCTGTGTACCTGTCGAAATAGTGTCCTGTTTCTTGTGAATGTTGCACTCCTTGGCTTCCACGCCCAATAATGGCCACTTTCCACGTGTCGAGCGAATGTGAAGAGCCAGGGTATTTTCACATTTACCCCCCTAGCTGTGTGAATGAGCCGCCTATTAAAAAGATGAGGATTCAGATCCAAATCACACCATCCTCCCTTGGCGAGCCTTCATCGGAGCGCGCCCGACAAAGATCCATTCCATCATGGCCGGTCGACGCAGCGCCTCCTCTCGCTTTCCTAGCTCCAAGCCTGGAGATTGGGAGAGATGTTCCGTCCCGCACAACAAATTAGTGATGCTTCAGACCAAGGGATTTCTTCCCCCAGCGTACTTGGTCCTGGTTCGAGCCGGGCTCGCCACCTATAATGGCGGAGAGCAAGTGGAGAGCCTCCCCAATCCCTCCAAGGGAGAGCGGGTATGCCTTGTCCCTTATTTGGTAAGAGGGCTCGGATTCCCAATTCATCCATTTCTCCGGGGGCTCCTAGAGTTCTACGGCCTCCAGTTGCACAACCTTACGCCTGCCTCCATGCTGCATATCGCGGGATTCGTAGCCCTTTGCGAGTTGTTTTTGGGCTGTGAGGCTCATTTCGCTCTGTGGAAGAAGCTGTTCTGCCTCGTGCCCCGTTCTCAGAAGGGGTCAATATATCAAGTGGGCGGAGCCGAAGTGTGGCATGTTGCCGGGACCGGATACCTGTCCGGAACCCCAAAGAAGATGTCCGAAGACTGGCCTTCAGAATGGTTTTATATAGAAGACGTCCCCCTCACGGATCCTATTTGGATCGGCCCTCCCGAGTTCCACAACGCCCCTTTGAAGAAGCGCCAGAGCTGGCGTCCACGGAGCCCCCTGGAGGAAGATGACAGGGACGTTCTTTACCTGATGAGCCGGATAAGTTTTTTAGCTCGATCCGGATTGACCATGATCGAGGTCATGGCCATATGTATCATGCGGGGGGTGCAGCCGCTTCAGTATAGAGGCCACCCCATGTGGATTTCAACGGGGAGGATGATGCCACCCGCTACGGCTGTAAAGGGCCGGGATCAGTTGCTGATCTAACAAAGATCTTATCCACTTTGTACAAGGGAGAAGAGGAGGAATTCCTTCGTGTCAACCCGCAGGGCAGATTTTCTTTGTACAATCCTCCGAGCTGGGTAAGCGGAGACCTTTTCTCGCCCATCCGTTTCATATTTCCGCAGTTAAGTATTCAGTCTAGCGATTTCTACGCAGGAACTGCGCTAGGCTGTAAGGGAGATAAACAACCCCCCTCCACAACCCGAGGACCCTGGACGGTCCCTCGATCCGGCCTCCCAAGAGGATCCGGACATATCTGTGGAGCTGATCGATGGGGTGTTTTACCAATCGAGCAATGATAATGCTTTGGTGGCCATTACGGCCGATTACCCTGGGCTAGTTCCAGCCTCACAGGTGACTGAGACCGAAGTCCCAGCACTTCAAAAAGGGATCCTTCCTTGCGTGTTCTTGATCGCCGTATAACAGCCGTGTTTTGCAGGGGAGGTCCTCGAGGCAGAAGGCAAGCCTGTGGCGACAGGCCAACAAGGGGCCGCGAGGCCAGGCAGGCTGAAAAGACCCGCAGTCCGGATTGAGACACCGGCGCAGCGGTACGGCGCGCCGTCTTTATTGCAAGACATTATTCTCAGAGGCGTATTAACGCCCATGCCTTCTTTTTAGGAAAAAGAGCGCTCGCCGGACTATACCCGGAGAGGCTACCAACCGTGCCTCCACAAGCCGGGCTCCAAGGCCGGATTCAGAGGCGGGAACGAATACGAGGCATGTGCCGGGTGCTCCTTCGACAGAGGATGCGGATAAACTGTCCGCCACCAATTCCGAGGTGGAAAGTGCCATGAACCACAGGCGTCGCCGGACTGTTCTTCATGACGCTTGTTTCTTCCAAGAGGCATTGGATGCCTTCAACTCAGGAGACGCGCACCTCCGTGCCGCTCAAAATGGTCTAGCCAGAGCCACGGAGCAGTATGTAAAAGACATACGGGTGAGAAAATTTGGTGATTATATATATATATATCAGTAGCCCCTGAGAATTGAAACAGTTAGGATAACTGATTTAAGGATCATTTGTTATGCAAGTTCTTACAGAAAAGAATACTCAACTGTACCAGGAGCTGGAAGAGTGCAAAGCCCAACTTCAGGCCACACTGGCTGCAGCAGGGGAGCCCAAAGAGGCCCCCTCTGGTAACATATCCTTCAAATGATAAGTATCATATAGAATGCGGCGTGTATGCAGATCTGATGATAAAATTGTAGGTGACACTGGAGTAAATCCGGATAAGCAACAGCTCCTACGCCAGCTGAAGGCCGGTGAGAACGTGCTTACGAGGGTGAGGTGGGAGAAAAATGATCTCCTAGATGCCAACACCAAGCTGGGCGTGGAACTACAAGATGTTCATGCCCAACTGTCGGACTTTGTTAAGGAAAATCGGCAGCTTCGACGCGGCATATTTAGTAAGTGCTTGAACGAACTTTGAAAAAGAGTTCGGCGAGGAAGCTGGCTGGCAGAGTTATGTCTGTAGGTATGCTAACAGGTCGTCCTGCCGAGGAAATGCCCGGTTCAACGGGTGACCTTCTTCCCGAGCTCTCACAGCTGCACGAACGAGTTCGGCAGGTGATGCAAGGCGTCGCCCAGGCCTTGTGGCCATCCGTCTCCATACCCGAAGGCCTTGGAGAGCTTGCAGAAAAGCTGAAGGGAGCACGGCGGCGCTTCCGATTATGGAGGATATCGGCCTGCCGTCAGGGTGCCAGGGAAGCCTGGGTAATGGTGAAGACACGGTACACGAAGGCTGACCTGAACCACATGGCTGAAGTCGGACCTGTGGGGCCTGATGGGAAGGAGATCCCGGTGAGCTTAGTGTACGGCGAAGTAGAATTGGCCACAAAGTATTCCCAACAGGACTGTAGACTAGACAGCCTATTGGATGGTATTGAAGAGGAATTCAACTAGTCAAATTGACTATGTAATTTTAAAGTGACATGTATAATGCCTTCTAGCCGGATTGTAGATCATTTGTCACGGGGGACCTTTTCGCTTCAACCTCGGGACCTGACAGTCCGGAGTGTATCTGAATACCCTCTCGGTTATGTAAGAACCGGGGCATGCATGGAGACCAGGCGTAGGGGTCATTAGTGCTTTATCAAACAAGTGCCCAACTAGTTATGTTATATTACATGGGTAGTAAGAAACATCTTCCAGGGAGAATAGTTCCGTTAAGGGTTCCTTTCCCTGGGTAAGCATGCCCTAAAGTGCATGTCCGGACTGCGATAAGAAGCACAAGAAAATCATCTGGGGGCAGATATGGATAATAAATGTCATCTTTTGTTCACCGACCGAATATTCCCTTAAGAACGCTAGCTTTTGGCTTCACCCAGTCTGAGGTACACGTCCGGCTGACCCGGCGGTAACAATCGCAGAGGTGCTCCCCTTATGCCCTAGTCGAATTAACGGGAATGTAGGGCATAAATACAAGAGCCAGGCAACCCAGCTTGGCCAAAACTTAAGTCATATCGATGCATATAATGGTGAAAAAAGGTACATGCGGAAGTATAACACATGTGTTGGGCGTGAGGCCCAGGTAAATAACTTAAGCTTCTGTGAAAGAAGCCCCCAGGTATGAAGAGTGCGGCTAGCGCATCTGTAATGTACGAGTGAGGCACAAGGTGACCCTTGAAGGCCTAGAGAAATAAAAGAAAGAAAGAAAGGGAAACAAGACAGATGATGCATATGCAGAAAATGGACAAAGGGAGGGGAGTAACATAGAGTCCGATGCTAAGCGTAGAATCTTCGAAGCCTGGCTGCGTTCCATGGGTTCGTTTCGAGTCGACTAGTCGATGCATCCCGCAGTCGGTATGCTCCACCGGTCAGAACTTGGTCGATAATGAAGGGACCTTCCCATTTGGGCTCGAGCTTGTTCTTTTTCTTATCTGGCAGCCGTGGAACTAGTTCGCCAACGTTATAAGTTTTGGCCCGTACTTCTCTGCTTTGGTATCTGCGAGCCTGTTGCTGGTAAAATGTGAAACGGGCTTTGGCTACATCGCGCTCTTCCTCCAAGGTGTCCAGACTGTCCTGTCGATCGAGCTCGGCTTCTCTTTCTTCGTACATGCGCACTCGTGGTGAGTCATGAATTATGTCACAGGGCAGGACTGCCTCTGCACCGTACACCATAAAAAACGGTGTATATCCGATACTACGGCATGGTCCGCAGCCCCCAGAGTACGGAGTCGAGCTCCTCTACCCAGTGCGTGTCAGACTCCGTTAAGGAGCGCACTAATCTGGGTTTAATGCCGCTCATTATAAGACCATTTGCTCGTTCGACTTGTCCGTTGGTTTGTGGGTGATAGACTGAAGCATAATCGAGCTTGATGCCCATTTTGCTGCACCAGAGTTTTACCTCGTCGGCCGTGAAGTTCGTGCCGTTATCAGTGATGATGCTGTGGGGGACGCCATAACGGTGTACAACCCCGGATATGAAATCTATCACCGGTCCGGATTCGGCTGTTTTAACCGGTTTAGCCTCTATCCATTTGGTGAATTTGTCCACCATGACCGATAAGTATTTTTTCTTGTGGGTTCCCCTTTAGGGGTCCAACCATGTCAAGCCCCCAGACCGTGAAGGGCCATGTAATGGGGATTGTTTGGAGGGCGGTGGGTGGCATGTGGCTTTGATTTGCAAAGAGCTGGCAATCGGCGCAACGTTGGACCAAGTCATGTGCATCTGCCCGGGCCATTGGCCAATAGAATCCTGTACGGAAGGCCTTGCTTACAAGAGCCCGGGCTGCGGCGTGATGACCGCCGAGTCCGGCGTGAATTTCTGCCAAAAGGTTCCGCCCTTCGTCTTCGGAGATGCACCTTTGAAGGACTCCGGTAGCGCTTTTTTGTACAATTCTCCCTCATGGACCCTGTAGGCCTTGGATCGCCGCACTATGCAGCGTGCCTTAGTTTGGTCCTCCAGAAGTTCTTGTCTAGTTAGGTAGGCCAGGAATGGTTCTGTCCACGGGGCAATAATGGCCATTATTTCATGGGCTGAATGTGTTATTTTGGTGGCGGGACCTCCGATTGTGTCATAGAGTTCGGTATTGGGTATTTTGGCCGGGTCCGGACTGTTGTTACCGGTGTCCCCTTCCCATGCTACGGATGTCTTGAAGAGCCTTTTCCAGAAATATGTTGGGAGGGACCGCGTCGCGTTTTGCGCCGATGCGGGCGAGGATATCCGCCGCCTAATTGTTTTCCCGAGCCACATGGTGAAATTCGAGCCCCTCGAACCGAGCTGAGATTTTTAGGACGGCATTGCGATAAGCTGCCATTTTCGGATCCTTGGCATCGAAGTCTCCATTTATTTGGGATATCGCGAGGTTTGAATCCCCGCGCACCTCTAGGCGTTGAATGCCCATGGATACTGCCATCCGGAGACCATGTAGAAGGGCCTCATATTCGGCTGCGTTGTTGGAGTCGTATACATTATCTGTAGTACATATTGAACGGTATCTCCTGTTGGGGACGTCAAAACGACGCCAGCCCCCAGACCAGCCACATTTTGGAGCCGTCGAAGTGCATGATCCAGTTTGAATATGTGCCGTACTCTTTAGGGAGTTCGGCTTCCGTCCACTCAGCAACGAAGTCAGCCAACACTTGCGACTTAATAGCTCGCCGTGGCTTGTAAGTTATGTCGAACGGGAGGAGCTCAATGGCCCATTTGGCAATCCGGCCCGTCGCGTCGCGGTTGTTTATAATATCGTTAAGTGGTACTTCCGAGGCTACCGTTATCGAACACTCTTGAAAGTAGTGTCGCAGCTTCCGGGATGCCATAAATACCGCGTACGCTATCTTTTGATAATGCGGGTACCGTGATTTTCATGGAGTAAGGACAATGGACACATAGTAAACCGGCTTTTGAAGGGGGAATTTGTGTCCGTCCACTTCTCGCTCGACGACGAGCACTGCGCTTACTACTTGATGAGTTGCCGCAATGTATAATAGCATTGGTTCGCCAATGTTTGGCACGGCTAGGACTGGGTTTGTTGCCAATATGGCTTTTATTTCGTTGAGTCCGGCCGTGGCGGCATCCGTCCACTCGAAGTGTTCGGTGCGTCGGAGGAGGCGATAAAGGGGTAATGCCTTTTCTCCCAAGCGGGAGATAAAGCGGCTTAGAGCCGCCACGCATCCAGTCAATTTTTGTATTTGTTTGAGGTCTGTTGGGGTAGCCAACTGTGACAACGCTCGGATTTTGGTTGGATTAGCTTCAATACCTCTACTAGAGACAATGAATCCCAGGAGCTTTCTGGCTGGTACGCCGAAAACGCAGTTTTCCGGATTGAGCTTGATGTCATATGTTCAGAGGTTGTCGAATATGAGACTCAAGTCATCTACTAGAGTTTCGACATGCTTGGTTTTAACGACCACGTCATCCACGTATGCCTCCGCTATTTTGCTGATTTGGTTTGCCAGACATGTTTGAATCATGCGCTGATATGTTGCGCCGGCGTTTTTGAGCCCGAAGGGCATTGTGTTGAAGCAGAATGGGCCGTATGGTGTGATGAATGCCGTTGCGGCTTGGTCTGGCTCCGCCATTTTAATTTGATGGTAGCCGGAGTATGCGTTAAGGAAACACAATGAATCGTGTCCTGCGGTAGCATCGATGATTTGATCGATGCGGGGGAGGGGGAAGGGATCCTTTGGGCAGGCCTTATTAAGGTCCTTAAAATCGACGCACAAGCGCCAGGATTTGTCCTTCTTTGGTACCATCACCAGGTTTGCTAGCCAGTCCGGATGTTTTATGTCTCTGATGAATCCGGCCTCGAATAGCTTGGCTAGTTCCTCTCCCATGGCTTGTCTCTTAGGTTCGGAGAAACGTCGAAGAGCCTGCTTGACTGGCTTGAATCCTTTTAGGATATTTAGGCTGTGCTCAGCCAGCCTGCGAGGGATTCCTGGCATGTATGAAGGGTGCCAGGCAAAAATGTCCCAGTTCTCGCGTAGGAACTCTCGCAGTGCGGCGTCGACATCAGGGTTTAATTGTGCCCCGATGGAAGCTGTTTTTGTAGGGTCCGTTGGATGGACTTGGAATTTGACTATTTCGTCCGCCGGTTTAAAGGAGGTGGACTTGGATCTTTTATCAAGTATCACATCGTCCCTATTCACCGTGGAGCGCAGCGCAGTTAGTTCCTCAGCCGCTAGGGCTTCGGATAGTGCCTCGAGGGCCAGTGCGGCTGTCTTATTTTCGACGCGGAGTGCTATCTCCGGATCGCTAGCAAGAGTGATGGTTCCGTTGGGCCCGGGCATTTTGAGCTTCATGTACCCGTAATGGGGTATGGCTTAGAAGATTGTAAACGCCTCCCGCCCTAGTAGAGTGTGGTATCCGCTGCTGAACGGGGCCACTTGGAATGTAATTTCTTCGGACCTGTAATTATCCGGCGTGCCGAATACCACATCTAGTGTGATTTTCCTAGCACAGCGTGCTTCCCGACTGGGGATGATTCCTCTAAAGGTTGTGCTACTTTGCTCAATGCGGCTCCAGTCTATTTCCATCTTTTGAAGGTTTAATCCGCTGCCGCCGTCCATGAGTACCTTGGTGAGTCGAAAGCCATCCACGATTGGACTGAGGACCAGTGCGGCTGGTGCTCGGGCTGTTCGGAATTTAGGTTCGTCACCGGCATTGAAGGTAATAGCCATGTCACTCCAAGGATTTATTTCTGCTATGTGGCAGATTTCGGCCATGCTGCGGAGTGTTCGCTTGCGTCTGTTATTTGACGCGAAGGTCTGAAAGACCGTTAACACCGTATTGTTGTCCATGGGATGGTGCTCTGTGGTATTTGGGAGGAGTAGATCCTCACCACTTTTGGCCACCTGCCGGAGTATCCAACATGCTCTAAGGCTGTGCGTTGGTATTGCATCCATTGTACTATGAATTTTGCAGGGTCCGTTGAGCCATCCCTCCAGTACGGTTCCTTGCCCCGTAGAGGGATTTTGCTTTTTGGTAGTTAACCCAGGTGTATTGTGATAATGCACCCTTTTATTTCGGACTGGGTTTGTGTTCAGGGCCGGATTATCCCAAAATTTTATTTCGGTTTTCCAGGCGCTTTCCATCGCACAATACTTTCGTACTATGGACGCCAAGTCGGCAAAGCGTGTAATTTCGCGGCGACTTATGGCGTTGAGGATTCCCTTGTCCATGCAATTATTGCAGAAGAATGAAATTGCGTCTTCCTCGCGGCAGTCCTTTATCCTATTCATGACCAGGAGGAATCTGGCCCAGTAATGGTGTACTGTTTCTTCGGGCTCTTGCCTAATTTGGGATAGATCGCGTATGTTTGGGTGGGTGGGTGGAATTGAATCCGAATCCTCACCCAATCTGAGACTCAGGGGCCAAGGAGTTTCCGAACTCGGAAGTTTGGATTCTTGGATGTTTTCCGATAAATCTAGCCCGTTGCCTGATTCTAGGTTTAGGCCTTGAGTGACGTCCTCCCCTCCGCGGGTATCCGGCTTGGAGGGATCGGGAATCCGGACATAGCTAGTCCTTAAGATAGATGAAGGGTTGCCGCATTGTTCCCCCACCACTGCAATGTGATGGGTGACCTGGGGAGAGTTGATCTCTCTCAGATCGAGTTTAGGCCCAATATGATCGTAGTCTGTAGCGACTCCCAAGGCGGCAATGCGATCCAAGAGGTTGTTCAGGGAAGAGAGCTCCATTGGATCTAACTGCTCGGCGAGTTCCGAGTTGACGTGAAGATTGCTTTCGATGACCCGAGAAGTCATCATCGGCGCAGCGGCCGAACAGGCGGTCATAAGAAAACCACCTAGCCGGAGAGTTTGGCCGATAGCCAAAGCTCCCTCAGCAACAGTGCCGTCTTTAAAGACGGGATGAGACATCCTTCCTGATGGCGACGGCACAGCGGAACTCTCAATGAAAGCACCAATTTCGGTGTCAAAACCTGCGGATCTCGGGTAGGGGGTCCCGAACTGTGCGTCTAGGCCGGATGGTAACAGGAGGCAGGGGACACGATGTTTTACCTAGGTTCGGGCCCTCTTGATGGAGGTAAAACTCTACGTCCTGCTTGATTGATATTGATGATATGGGTAGTACAAGAGTAGATCTACCACGAGATCAGAGAGGCTAAACCCTAGAAGCTAGCCTATGGTATGATTGTATGTTGTCCTACAGACTAAAACCCTCCGGTTTATATAGACACCGGAGAGGGCTAGGGTTACACAAGGTCGGTTACAAAGGAGCAGATATACATATCCGTATTGCCTAGCTTGCCTTCCACGCCAAGTAGAGTCCCACCCGGACACAAGACGAAGTCTTCAATCTTGTATCTTCATAGTCTAACAGTCCGGCCAATGGAGATAGTCCGGCTGTCCGGAGACCCCCTAATCCAGGACTCCCTCAGTTACCATTAAGGATTGGTAACTATGTATTTCCCTCGGACCTAATAGTATTGGAATCTCAAGGATTGGATGTGATATTAGGCATGGATTGGTTATCGAAGTATGAAGGGAACATTGAATGCGCCAGTAAGTCAATTTTTCTTACGACGCCAGAAGGAAGAAGGATCAAGTATGTATCCCGACATGTGCCGAAGAGGACTCAAGTAAAGTCCCTAACATGAGTTGTGCAGGAGGAAGTACCAGTAGTAAAGGATTTTCCGGATGTATTTCTAGAGGAGTTGCCAGGCATGCCACCGGATAGAGACATCGAGTTTTTGATTGAGCTTTTTCCAGGCACAGGGCCAATATCTAAGAGACCATACAGGATGCCCGCAAAAGATTTGGAGGAGATTAAGAAGCAGATTAAGGAGTTACTGGATAAAGATTATATTCACCCAAGTTCTTCGCCTTGGGGATCGCCAGCACATCTAGTGGAGAAAAAGGATGGATCGTTAAGGATTGTTGTTGATTATCGAGGATTGAATGAAGTAACCATCAAGAACAAGTACCCACTACCAATGATCAATGATCTGTTTGACCGATTGCAAGGAGCTAAGGTATTTTCCAAGATCGATCTGCGATCAAGATACCATCAGTTGAAAATTCGAGAACAGGATATACCTAAGATGGCTTTTATCACCAGGTATGGGCTGTACGAGTATACCGTTATGTCATTTGGCCTGACTAACGCACCTGCCTATTTTATGAACATGATGAATAAAGTGTTTATGGAGTTTTTGGATAAGTTCGTTGTAGTGTTCATTGATGATATTCTGGTTTACTCGAAGAATGAAGAGGAGCATAAGGAACATTTGCGTTCGGTACTTGAGAAGCTCAGAGAACATCAGCTATATGCCAAGTTTAGCAAATATGAGTTTTGGTTGAAGGAAGTTGGATTCCTCGGACACGTTATATCCAGAGAAGGTATAGCAGTAGATCCCACCAAGGTTGACACTGTGACAAATTGGGAAGCCCCAACAACAGTTGGAGAGATCCGGAGTTTTCTTGGACTCGCAGGATACTTCCGGAGATTCATTGAAAATTTCTCGAAGATTGCAAAACCTATGACGGAGTTGTTGAAGAAGGATACCAAGTTCAAATGGACTGAGGAATGTGAGGCCAGTTTCCAGGAGTTGAAGAAACGTCTGGTTACATCACCGGTGTTGATTTTGCCGGATCAGAACAAGGATTATGAGGTGTATTGCGACGCTTCACGTCGAGGACTTGGAGCAGTGCTTATGTAGGAGGGAAGAGTTGTTTCATATGCCTCACGACAGCTTAAGCCTCATGAGTTGAATTATGCCACGCATGATTTGGAGTTAGCAGCCATAGTGCATGCATTGAAGACTTGGAGACATTTTCTCATTGGAAACCATTGTGAGGTGTACACGGATCACAAGAGTTTGAAGTATATTTTCACGCAGAAGGAGTTGAATCTCAGGCAAAGGAGATGGTTGGAGCTCATCAAGGATTATGATATGAGATTGCATTATCATCCCGGAAAGGCTAACGTAGTAGCAGATGCGTTGAGCCGTAAAAGCCATGTCAACACTCTGATGACGGGAGATTTACCGAAGGAGTTAGCCGAGGATCTTCGTGAGCTATGTTTGGAGATAGCTCCGAGAGGCTATGTAGCAACATTGGAGATTCAGTCTACTTTGATGGATAAGATCAGAGAAGCTCAGAGGACTGACAAGGAGATTGCTTCTATTAAATAGAAAATGAGCAAAGGAAAAGCTAAAGGATTTCGTGAGGATGAGCACGATACCTTATGGTTTGAAGATCGTGTTTATGTTCCCAATGACCCGGAGATCAAGAAGTTGATTCTGCGGGAAGCCCATGATTCACCATATTCAATTCACCCAGGAAATACCAAGATGTATTTGGATTTGAAGGATATTTTCTGGTGGACCGGAATGAAGAAGGATATTGCGGAGTATGTAGCAGTTTGTGATGTGTGTCAGAGAGTAAAGGCAGAGCATCAGAAGCCAGCGGGATTGCTACAGCCATTGCCAATACCCGAATGGAAGTGGGATAAGTTAGGCATGGATTTTATTACAGGATTGCCCAGAACTCGTTCAGGCTATGACTCGATTTGGGTTGTAGTCGATCGTTTGACTAAGGTAGCTCATTTCATTCCAGTGAAGACTACCTACACCAGTGCTAAGTTGGCAAAGATATACATGACCAGGATCGTATGTCTGCATGGACTTCCAAGGAGTATTGTATCAGATAGAGGAACCCAGTTTACCTCAAAGTTCTGGAATCAGTTGCACGAGACTTTAGGTACCAGGCTAGAGTTCAGCACAGCTTTTCATCTGCAGACAGATGGACAGACCGAGAGAGTCAATCAGATTTTGAAGGATATGCTGAGAGCTTGCGCACTAGATTACAGATCTAGTTAGGACGAGAATTTGTTGTACGTAGAGTTCTCCTACAACAACAGTTATCAATCCAGTTTGAAGATGGCCCCTTTTGAAGCCTTGTACGGAAGGAAGTGCAGGACCCCGTTGTCGTGGGATGAAGTTGGAGACCGCCAGTTGTTTGGACCGGATTTGATTAAAGAATCTGAACAGAAGGTGAAGTTGATTCACGATAGACTCAAGGTAGCCCAGTCCAGGCAGAAGAGTTACTCAGATTCTAAATGCAAGGAGACAGTTTGCGAAGTCGGAGACCGAGTCTATCTTCGAGCATCTCCACTTCGAGGAGTTAAGCTCTTTGGAGTTAAGGGAAAGTTAGCGCCTTGTTTTGTAGGACCATACAAGGTTTTGGAGCGTATGGGAGAAGTTGCCTACAAGTTGGAATTGCCCGAAGGATTGTTAGGAGTTCACGATGTATTCCACGTTTCCCAGTTGAAGAAGTGCCACGCAGAGATGGCTGAAATACCGCTGAGGGATACAGTGCCGCTGGAAGCGATTCAGTTGGACAGTGATTTGACCTATGAGGGAAACCAGTCAAGATTCTTGAGTATGCCAGCCGAGTCACCCGCAGCAAGGTTATCAAGTTTTGCAAAGTTCAGTGGAGCCACCACACCGAGGATGAAGCCACCTGGGAGCGAGAGGAAGATCTGTTGAAGGACCACCGTCACCTATTTTCAAGCCAACCCGAATCTCGAGGGCAAGATTCATCTTAAGGGGGTAGGTTTGTAACATCCCAAATTTTCAATTTGGAATGTTATACATTAGATCATCACTGCATTTCATATTTTATTTTCCTTTGGTCTGGTCCTAGAAATTCTACGCAACTCAAGGACCCTCGAAGAGAGTTGGGGATTTCGTTATTTCATATTTGAGTTTTCTCGAATTTTGAAAATATGATCATTTGATTTTATTTATTTTATCTTCAATTATTTCTATTATAAAAATATGAGAGAGGGAATAAAATGACTTTCCCAAAATAAAGAAATATTGAGGATTTAATAATAAAATCGAATAAGATTTTATTTTGGATTTATTTGCTATTTTATTTGAATTTAGGAAAAATGCGTGTTTTTCAAAATTGCATTTAGGCCCCAAATAAATGTTCATCCTATGTGGCTTGATTTTAGAAGCCGGGGAAAATTTATTTCGGGGTTTTTGGAGTCCTCTTAGTATTTATTTTGTTTGTTTTTCTGTGTGGAATATTTAAAAAAACAACGAACCGACTACGGGCCGGGATCGGCCAGGACTCCTCTGGCCGGGGCCCTTTAAATAGCGCCACCCCGGGCCACTTTAGCCCAAGCCGCCGCCCAAGGAAATCCTAGCCCGCGCCCCGAGCCGCCGCCGCCGCCCCGCGCCGCAGCCGCCGGAGCCGCCGCCGCCGACGCCGGACCCGCCCGCCGAGGTTGACCCCGCCGCCGTTTTTTTTAGAAAAACCGTTCGGTTTTTCCGCCGGTTTTTCGTCGGTTTTTTAGATCCGTTTTTTATTAGATCGTTTTTTTCCGGTTTAGGTTAATTGGCGAGCGTTCGCTCGTTCGTTCATTTTAACGAACGCGTTCATCGCTTAGATCCAGATAACGAACGTTCGTTCGTTAATCTGTTCGTCGTTTTTCTTTTTTTGGATTTTTCCGTGATTTTTCTGATCATGATTTCTGATCCGATTTTCGTTCTAGTATAACTTTTCGCTCGTTTATCGGAATCAGGCGATTCAAACGCCTGGAGTTTCGTCTCGAAACCCTCTTTCCGTTTAACCAACTCAAACAAGTTTTTGTCTTTGTAAAATTTGACCTAGATCCAGATTAGTAAACGAAGCTAGTTTCTTTTGCCGCTTGTTTTTCGTTGCTTCGTTCGATTTGATTCTTTTTGCCAACCGGAGTTCTTAAGTTGAACTTTCTGGTTTGATCTCTTATTTGAGTTTTACCCATGCATTAGATGAGTACTTATTGTATGCTTGTTTGTTTGTTTGTGATAGAGTACCCGGATTGCGCCTCTTGCTACTTCGTATCGCTAGGTTTCGTGGATCATCAGCAAGGCAAGTAACACTTTGATCATACCTCTTACTACCTAGTTTTATTGCATTAGATCAATCCTCAAACAATTGCATGATGAAGATCAAATTAAATTGTGGGTTTTGGGAAGTAGATGAGGTAGTACCTATTACCTGTTTCATTATCAAACCTTTGGGAGTTACTGCTACGTTTGCTTATTTTGCCATGCTATGCTAGTAGACGTGGATTGGATGAGTGTATCCATGACAGATGTGAGACTGTTAAATTAATGGTTTATCTAAGGTGGCAACTTAAACACACATCTGGGTGGATTGAGGCACCTGGGTATTCCAGCGATTGCCTGTTTTCTTTTGGACCGCCACCCAGGCTCAAAGGGATCATGAGATTTCTCATGCTAGAAACTTCCGTGTGCAGCCACAAGCTACTATGGGCTCTAGCATAGTTGACTAAGTCGTGCGAACTCTTACAGTGGTAGACTAGCAGATGTAGGGGATGTAGGTTGGTACGGTCTACCCGTTCGTAAGGTGCTAGCGCTTCTGAAAGACTATGTCTCGGTCATCCGCTTCTCAAACATCATGTAGTGCGAGAATCCCAATGGAGGAGATCGGGTCTTGTGGGGAAAAGTGCGCAAACCTCTGCAGAGTGTATAAACTAATCATGGTTAGCCGTGTCCGCGGTTATGGACAACTTGAGTATCTAGTACTTGGATTATCATTTGAATCTCATCATGTTACTTTCATTAATATTGTTGGGTTTTAATGTTGATGCTTAATTGAGATTGAGAGGGTGTCTACACTCTCAATGTTTAACAACCACCTTGATAGTTAAATAAAATTTATTCCTTTGCAGTAGGGAAAAAGGAATAAATTGGCTTTACAAAAAACTGTAACCATAGAGCTTTCCACCAGCCAAATATGCATGTAGTATAGCTTTATTCTTCCATTATTCTCTATGTGTTACCTTGCCAGCATATTCCATGTGCTGACCCGTTTCGGGCTGCAACGTTCATGTTGCAGACTTTTCAGACGACGAGTAAGGTGCCTTTAGGTCGTGGTTCTATACTCAGTGATGCCGTTGGAGTTGATGGACTCACCTATCTTCCAAGCCTTCCGCTGTTATCATTATTAGATGGCCTTAAGCCATATTAATTGTAATTAGTTCTCTTTTGAGACACTCGTTGTAATAAGTGTGTGATTGCTACTCTACTATAAATCCTTCAAGTACTATGCGGTGTCAGCATTACTAATCTAGGGATGACACTGGAGCACAGAGATTGGACCGTTTGAGGTTCCGGTGAAGCTTGGTACTTCTATGTTCAGGTATCTAGTGACTTCCTTCAAGTGACGTCCGAAGAGTGTATCTTCATCCGGTTGTGTGAACATGTTCCTTGCATCCGCCATCCTAAAAGAGTAGAAAAGATGAGAGGTCAGAAGGAGAAGAGTGAGTAGTGATCTAGGTCTTTAGCTTAGTGGTCGTGTCCTACAGTCAGCGTGTGCTCTGATACCATCTTGTAGCGACCAAACCTCAAACGGTCCAATCTCTGTGCTCCGGTGTCATCCCTGGATCAGTAATGCTAACACCACACAGTACTTGAAGGATTTATAACAGAGTAGAAATTCACACACCTATTACATCGAGTGTCTCAAAAGAGAACTTATTACAATAAATATGGCTTAAGGCCATCTAATAACAATAACAGCGGAAGGCCTGGAAGATAAGTGAGTCCATCAACTCCAACGGCATCACTGAGTATAGAACCACGACCTAAAGGCACCTTAATCGTCGTCTGAAAAGTCTGCAACATTAATGTTGCAGCCCGAAACGGGTCAGCACATGGAATATGCTGGCAATGTAACACATAGAGAGTAATGGAATGAAATAAGCTATTCTATATGCATATATGGCTGGTGGAAAGCTCTATGGTTACAATTTTACGTAAAGCCAAATTTTTTCGTACTGCAAAGGAATACATTTTATTTAACTATCGTGGTAGTTGTTAAACATTGAGAATGGTTGACAGCATTCTCAATCCCAATTAAGCATCATCATTAATGAAAACCCAACAAAATTAATTGTAGAGTAACATGATGAGATTCACATGATAATCCAGGTACTAGATACTCAAGATGTCCATAACCGGGGACACGGCTAACCATGATTAGTTTTTACACTCTGCAGAGGTTTACGCACTTTTCCTCACAAGACCCGATCTCCTCCGTTGGGATTCTCGCACTACATGATGTTTGAGAAACGGATGACCGAGACATAGTCTTTCAGAAGCGCTAGCACCTTACGAACAGGTAGACCATACCAACCTACATCCCCTACATCTGCTAGTCTACCACTGTAAGAGTTCGCACGACTTAGTCAACTATGCTAGAGCCCATAGTAGCTTGTGGCTGCACACGGAAGTTTCTAGCATGAATAATCTCATGATCCCTTTGAGCTTGGGTGGCGGTCCAAAAGAAAACAGGCAATCGCTGGAATACCCAGGTGCCTCAATCCACCCAGATGTGTGTTTAGGTTGCCACCTTAAATAAACCATTAATTAACAATCTCATATCTGTCATGGATACACTCACCCAATCCACGTCTACTAGCATAGCAAGGCATAATAAGCAAACGTAAGAGTAACTCCCAAAGGTTTGATAATAAACAGGTAATAGGTTCTACCTCAACTACTTCCCAAACCCACAATTTAATTAGATCCTAAACAATGCAATGTGTGAGGATTGATCTAATGCAATAAAACTGGGTAGTAGGAGATATGATCAAAGTGTTACTTGCCTTGCTGATGATCTGGGAAACCTAGCGATTCGAAGTAGCAAGCGGCGCACTCCGGATACTGTATCGCAATAAAACAAGCATACAATAAGTACTCAACTAATGCCCAGGTAAAACTCAAATAAAAGATCTAACCAGAAGGTTCAACTTAAGAACTCCGGTTGGCAAAAGAAATCAAAACGAACGAAGCAACAAAGACAAACGGCAAAAGAAACAAGCTTCATTTACTATTCTGGATATAGGGCAATTTTTACTGTGGCAAAAACTTGTTTGAGTTGGCTAAACGGAAAGAGGGTTTCAAGACGAAACTCCAGGCGCTTGAATTGCCTGATTCCGATAAACGAGCGAAAAGTTAAACTAGAAGGAACATCGGATCAGAGATCGCGATCAGAAAAACCGCGGATTTAATCCGAGAAAAAGAAAAACGATGAATGGTTAACGAATGAACGTTCGTTAACAGAAACTAAACGAAAAACGCGTTCGTCAAAACGAACGGACGAGCGGGTGCTCGCTAAATAAAATAAATCGGAGAAAACCGATCTATTTAAAGAATGAAAACTAGGGTTTTCTAAAAAAACGGATCGGTTTTTCTCAGAAAACCGGGCGGCGACCTCGGCTCGGTCCGGCGGGGCTGCGGCGGGTCGGCGGCTATGCGGGGCGGTGGGGCAGCGGCAACAGCGGCGCGGGGCGGCGACAGCGTGCGGCGCGGGCGACGGCGCAGGCGGCATGCGGCGGCTGGCAGTGTGCGGGGCGACGGCAGCGGCGACTCGGGGCTCCAAGGGAGGGCCCGGGGTGGCTATTTAAAGGAGGGGGTGGCTGACTTAGGGAGGGGGTTAGCGGCGCAAGGCGGCTCCGGCTCGGACTCCTCGAGTCCGGCGGGGAAGGCGGCGGCGGCGGCTTGGGCCGGCCTGGCTCGGCTGGGCCCTTGGCCCAGTCAGGCGCGGGTTTTTTTTAACAAATTCTCTGCGCCTAAAAAAATTCTAGAAAAATAAATAAAAATCTAAGAATGCCAAAACAATTTTTCTCTGTCTAAATAAAATATTTAGAACAGGATGAACATTTTTTTGGCTCTAAATGTAATTTTTGAAAATGTGCAATTTTTCCTAAATTCAAATAAAATAGCAAATAAGACCAAAATAAAATCTTATTTGATTTTTTTATTAAATCCTCAATATTTCTTTATTTTTGGGAAAGTCATTTTATTCCCTCTGCAAAGTGCGTTTCTTCAAAATTTTCATCCATTCACCGTCGAATTTTATTTTTTCTATCCAAGGTGGTACTAAACTTTTGTGCGTAAATCCGCTAAAAAGGAAAAAAGGTTTGCCAGATTTCCGTAATTGGGTTGTGCGCGCTCCGGCCCAACAAAGCAACCCACTTATTATTGCCCACACATTTGGGAAGACCTTATTTGTCGCGTGGAGCGAGAAATAGTTCAAGCTTCCCACAGGGGCCTATGCCGGCCCGTTTCCCTTTTGTCATTCTATTTCTAATTTTCTTTTTCTGCTCCTTTCTCTTTCTCTTTTATATTTCTTTTTTCCTTTTTTCCTTTCTTACATTTATTTTTTGTGTAAAGTAAAAAATTACAAAAATTCTTCAGAATTTCTATTTCGGTTTACATATACAAAAAATTGTCAGAATTCCAATATTTTGTTCCTGTTTTGAAAAATGTTCAAAAGTTTAAAAAAATTCCCGTTTCAAATGTTTCTCAAAGTTCAAAAAATGTTGGTGTTTTGAAAATTTATTCGTGATTTAAAAAAATAAATTTATAAAATGTTCCATATTTTAAAATATTTGTTTTGTGAAATGTTCAGAAATACAAAATAATATTTACGTCTAAGAAAATATTTTCTAAAATTGTTTATAGTGCTCCCCTTTAAAACAAATTAAAAATTGCATTATTTTTTACTTCTTATAAAAAATTCATGTTTTTAAACATTGTTTGTGAATTTCAAAAACTATTCATGTTTCTAATTATGTTCGTGTTTTTCCCAAAAAATGGAATTTTCAAAACAAATCACATTTTATGAAAAAAATTCAGAATTTAAGAAATTTTTCACGCTTCCAAGAATATTCCCCAATTCATATTTTGTTCAATATTCAAAAAATCAAAAAATATTTCTAATCTGACGCTATAGTATTTTTTTTAAATATTCGCGCTGGCCAATGGTTAGCGGTGCGCGTTTGTTTGATCTTGGTTTACTATAAATAAAAGAAATTATGGGCACATGCCAATAAAAGAGAATATTTTATGTTTGGGTTTAATTGAAGCAAAATCATGAGCACTTGAACACTAAAATAATCAAAGAGAATAAACCCTAAAAAGAAGGAACATTCATACCTGATTATGATAATGAAACGGGATTTATGCACTACAATTAATAAACCACCAAGTTACGCCGTGGTAGAATAGAGTGGACAAAGCAACCGTGTCACGGAGGTCGCCGTGCAGCCACCAAATGAGGAGGCGGGCACAGCCCCAAGATGGAGGCGGGCCCGGAAGAAAAAATTCATGAGTTTGGTGCTCGCCACCACGTCGACCAACCCATCACTATCAAGATTTCGCGTGTCAAACGTGTCTAGCAAAAAGACCATAACTCCTTACTTTGTCGCCTATCATTGTGGAGACCCTTTCTTGGATGACACATCAATTATCTTTCCCATTGCTTCTCGCAAAAAAAATATCTCTTCCGTTGCAACGCACGGGCATCCACAAAAGTTATGAATTATTACCTACCAACGCCACTTATAAGTGATAAAAAAATATTTTACACAGGTGAATCCCCGCAAGGGCCAGCCCATGTAGTAGGAACATTCTATACTGTGCTCTGCGCGCTCGAAGAAGACATAGCGCGCCTGTTTCGGCCGGCCCATCTCTGACGGCCTGTTTTCTAATTTTCTTTGTTTGGTTTTCCTTTTCCGTATTTTTTTCTACTTTTTATAATTTGGAACTTCAAAATGGTTCCAAAAATTAAAAGAAATACAAATTTTGAAATAAAATGTTTGTGTATTAAAAAAATGTTCGGGAGTTTAGAAAAAAAATGCATATTCAGAGAATGTTAGCAATTTTGAAAAAAGTGTTTGGGAAATAAAAAATTTGTCATGTTTTTTCTGAAAAGTTTGTGTATTAAAAATGTTAATGAAATTGGCTAGAATATCTTTAATTCAAATAATATTCACGAAATAAAAAATATTGTAAAAAATAAAAAACTGTTTGTGACTTGAAAATTGTTTATTGATTCATAAAATGTTCGTTGATTCAAAAAATGTTCACGTATTTAAAGAAATGTTCGTGAATTACAAAAATTATCCACCAACTTCCAAAAAATGTTCGTTGATTCTAGAAATGTTTGCCCCTTCAAGGAAAATGTTTTAAAAAATGTTCACAATTTTTTCTATTTTTGAAATAGTATAAAATGTTCACGAATTCAAAAAATGTCATGATTCTAGAAAATGTTTACAATCTGTAAAAATGTTCAAGAATTTGAAAAATGTTCACGATTTTAGATATACTCACGAGTTTAAAGAAATGTTCATGAGTTTCAAAAATTGTTCTCGATTTCACGAAAATGAGAGTGATAGTGTATCTCGGTGATGCAGTAAAATGTGGTCATGGCCATTGAAGATTATGACTTTTTGTTCTCCCGTTGCAACGCACGGGCCGGTTTGTAGTAGAAATAAATGAAGATAAAATAAATAAAATCAAATGATCCTTATTTCAAAATTTGAGAAAACTCAAATATGAAAATAACGAAATCCCCAACTCTCTCCGAGGGTCCTTGAGTTGCGTAGAATTTCTAGGATCAACCAAAATGCAATAAAATATGTTATGCAATGATGATCTAGTGTATAACATTCCAAATTGAAAATTTTGGATGTTACAAACCTACCCCCTTAAGATGAATCTCGCCCTCGAGATTCGGGTTGGCTAGAAAATAGGTAACGGTGGTCCTTCAGCAATTCTTCCTCTCACTCCCAGGTGGCTTCATCCTCCGTGTGGTGACTCCACTGAACTTTGCAAAACTTAATAACCTTGCTGCGGGTGACTCGACTGGCATATTCTAGAATCTTGACGGGTTTCTCCTCATAGGTCAAATCACTGTCCAGCTGAATTGCTTCCAGCGGCACTATATCTCTCAGCGGTATGTCAGCCATCTCTGCGTGGCACTTCTTCAACTGGGAAACGTGGAACACGTCGTGAACTCCTGACAATCCTTCGGGCAACTCCAACTTATAGGCTACTTCTCCCATACGTTCCAAAACCTTGTATGGTCCTACAAAACATGGCGCTAATTTTCCCTTAACTCCAAAGCGCTTAACTCCTCAAAGTGGTGATACTCGAAGAGAAACTCAGTCTCCGACTTCGTAAACTATCTCCTTGCGTTTTGAATCTGCGTAGCTCTTCTGCCTGGACTGGGCTACCTTGAGCCTGTTGCGAATCAATTTCACTTTTTGTTCAGACTCCTTAATTAGATCCGGTCCAAACAACTGACGGTCTCTAACTTCATCCCAAGACAATGGGGTCATGCACCTCCTTCCGTACAAGGCTTCAAAAGGGGCCATCTTCAAACTAGATTGATAACTGTTGTTGTAAGAGAACTCTGCATATGGCAAATTCTCGTCCCAACTAGATCCGTAATCTAGCGCACAAGCTCTTAACATGTCCTCCAAAATCTGATTGACTCTCTCGGTCTGTCCATCTGTCTGCGGATGGAAAGTTGTACTAAACTCCAGTCTGGTACCCAAAATTTCATGCAACTGATTCCAGAACTTTGAGGTAAATTGGTTTCCTCTATCTGATACAATGCTCTTTGGAACTCCATGCAGACATACGATTCTGGTCATGTATATCCTTGCCAACTTTGCACTGGTATAGGTAGTCTTCACTGGAATGAAATGGGCTACCTTTGTCAAACGATCGACTACAACCCATATTGAGTCATAGCCTGAACGAGTTCTAGGTAAACCCGTAATAAAATCCATGCCTAACTTATCCCACTTCCATTCGAGTATCGGCAATGGCTGTAGCAATCCTGTTGGCTTCTAATGCTCTGCCTTTACTCTCTGACATACATCACAAACTGCTACATACTCCACAATATCCTTCTTCATTCCGGTCCACCAGAAAGTATCCTTCAAATTCAAATACATCTTGGTATTTCCTGGGTGAATCGAATATGGTGAATCATGTGCCTCTTGCAGAATTAACTTCCTGATCTCCGAATCATTAGGCACATAAACACGGTCTTCAAACCATAGGGTATCGTGCTCATCCTCATGAAATCCCTTAGCTTTTCCTTTGTTCATTTTCTCCTTAATAGAGGCAATCTCCTTGTCAGTCCTTTGAGCTTCTTTGATCTTATCCATCAAGGTAGACTGAATCTCCAATGCTGCTACATAGCCTCCCGGAACTATCTCCAAACATAGCTCACGAAGATTTTTAGTTAACTCCCTTGGTAAATCTCCCGTCATTAAGGTGTTGACATGGCTTTTACGGCTCAATGCGTCAGCTACTACGTTAGCCTTTCCGGGGTGATAATGTAATCTCATATCATAATCCTTGATGAACTCCAACCATCTTCTTTGCCTAAGATTCAACTCTTTCTGCGTGAAAATATACTTCAAACTCTTGTGATCCGTGTACACCTCACAATGGTTTCCAATGAGAAAATGTCTCCAGGTTTTCATTGCGTGCACTACGACTGCTAACTCCAAATCATGCGTAGCATAATACAACTCATGAGGCTTAAGCTGTCGTGAGGCATATGAAACAACTCTTCCTTCCTGCATAAGCACTGCTCCAAGTCCTCGATGTGAAGCGTTGCAATACACCTCATAATCCTTGGTCTGATCTGGCAAAATCAACACAGGTGATGTAACCAAGCGTTTCTTCAACTCCTGGAAACTAGCCTCACACTCCTCAGTCCATATGAACTTGGTATCCTTCTTCAACAACTCCGTCATAGGCTTCGCAATCTTTGAGAAATTTTCAATGAATCTCCGGTAGTATCCTGCGAGTCCAAGAAAACTCTGGATCTCTCCAACTGTTGTTGGCGCTTCCCAATTGGTCACGGTATCAACTTTAGTGGGATCTACTGCTATACCTTCTCCCGATATAACGTGTCCGAGAAATCCAACTTCCTTCAACCAAAACTCACATTTGCTAAACTTGGCATACAATTGATGTTCTCTGAGCTTTCCAAGTACCAAACGCAAATGCTCCTTATGCTCCTCTTCGTTCTTTGAGTAAACCAGGATATCATCAATGAACACTACAACGAACTTATCCAGAAACTCCATAAACACCTTGTTCATCATGTTCATGAAATATGCAGGTGCGTTAGTCAGACCAAATGACATAACGGTATACTCGTACAGCCCATACCTGGTGGTAAAAGCCGTCTTAGGTATATCCTGTTCTCGAATCTTCAACTGGTGGTATCCTGATCGCAGATCGATCTTGGAAAATACCTTAGCTCCTTGCAATCGATCAAACAGATCATTGATCATCGGTAGTGGGTACTTGTTCTTGATGGTTACTTCATTCAATCCTCGATAATCAACAACCATCCTTAACGATCCATCCTTCTTTTCTACTAGAAGTACTGGCGATCCCCAAGGCGAAGAACTTGGGCGAATATATCCATTATCTAGTAACTCCTTAATCTGCTTCTTAATCTCTTCCAAATCCTTTGCGGGCATCCTATATGGTCTCTTGGATATTGGCCCTGTGCCTGGCAAAAGCTCAATCAAAAACTCAATATCTTTATCCGGTGGCATGCCTGGCAATTCCTCTGGAAATACATCCGAGAAATCCTTCACCACTGGTACTTCCTCTTGCACAACTCCTATTAAACAATTTACTTGAGTCCTCTTTGGCACATGCCGGGATACATACTTGATCCTTCTTCCTTCTGGGGTGGTAAGCAAAATTGACTTACTGGCACATTCAATATTCCCTTCATACTTTGACAACCAATCCATGCCTAATATCACATCCAATCCTTGAGATTCCAACACTATTAGGTCTGAGGGAAATACGTAGTTACCAATCCTTAATGGTAACCGATCACACCATAGGCTAGCCATATACTCCGCTCCTGGTGAGCTTACTAACATTGGTGTTCTAAGGGCTTGGGTTGGTAGTTTATACTTATCCACAAATCCCCTTGATATGTATGAATGTGATGCACTAGTATAAAAAAGAACGAGAGCAGTAAATGACTTAACCAAAAACTTACCTATTACTGCATCCGGCTGCTCTTCAACCTCCTCCACGTTAACGTGGTTCACCTGTCCCCTGTTGAAAGGGTTCGGCTTCTTCCCAGAGCTTCCATTACCATTTCCATTCTGTGATTCAGGACATTCGTTGGCATAATGTCCGGTCTTCTGGCACTTAAAGCAAGTGACTTGGCTCAGGTCTTTCTTGGCTGGGGTTGACGGGTTGGTACGGTTCTGGCCGTTGCTTCCTCCATTCCCATTACCATTCTTGGGGCCATTGTGATTGTGCGAGCTACCTCCTCCATGGGTATGCTGAAAATGTCCTCCCGGTCTAGGGGTAAAACGTGGCTTCTGCTGAGCTCCTGAATTGTACTTCCCTTGTCTATACTTCCTCTTGCGATTCTCAATCTGTTGCTGCTTCCCTTCAATCATGAGAGCACGATCTACCAACTCCTGGTAGTTGTTCAAGGTTGCTACCATCAACTGCATGCTCAACTCATAATTCAATCCTTCCAGAAACTTCTCCTACTTAGCTGCATCCGTAGCAACGTCATCTGGGGCATAACGTGCTAGCTTACTAAAGTCCTCAACATACTGGCCAACTGTCTGTCCTCCTTGGCGCAAGTTGCGAAACTCTCGCTTCTTCATGGCCATAGCTCCTGTTGAAACATGGGCAGTATGAAAAGCCTGCTGAAAATGGTCCCACGTGACAGTGTCGACAGGGAAAGTGGCTGTGAAATTCTCCCACCATGATGCTGCGGGTCCTTCAAGCTGATGTGCGGCAAACTTCACCTTTTCTGCATCTGTGCATCCTGATGTGGTCAACTCCCTTGCTGTCTTGCGGAGCTAATCATATGCTACTATCGACTCGGTGCTACTGGAAAACACCGGCGGATTCAGCCTAAGAAAATGGGCTAAGTGATCAACAGGTGGTGGTGATGGTGGTGGGTTGTTGTTCCCCTGATTATGATTCTAGACTAGCAACTGCATCAACGTGTTCTGCTGCTGGATCAACTGGGTGAGCTCCGGTGGGAAGGTAAATCCGGGGTCACGTCTCGGAGGCATCTGAGGGTTTAGAAAAGATGAGATTTATGATTAGAGAGGGTCTAAAGAGAAAACACTACCCATATGCACATGAGACAAAAGCAAACAAATACTTCATTCAATCAATCAAACAAGGGCATACAATTGATCTAACTATCGCAAAAGTGCTTCGACTACTATATTTACATGGTGGATTACTACTACTGATGGGGTGGTCTACTAGAAATATTCTTCGGTTGCAGACTCCATGATATCTGCTCCAGCTTCATCAACATAGTCATCATCGCTATCATCTGGATCCGAGTCGGTGTTGTCGATGATGATGTAGTCTTCCGGGCGAATCTCCTTGGGTTCTTCGTCTTCCTCTACTGGTGTAGGGCCTCCCATGAATATTCCAATCTTCTTGATTAGATCGTCATTCTTTTCCACTAATACTTCGATTTCCTTCATAATCTTCACGTGTAGCCTTGAGTTCTTCCTTCAGTTCCTTGATTCTTGTCCTCGCCTTCTTCAGATCTATCATGTCAGTGCACATCTGCTTCTCCTGACGTTGAATGTGTTGGTTTAACTCCTGGATAAAAGCTGTAATTGATCTATCCTTCCTAGTATTGATCATCTCCCAGTGCTCATCTCGGCGCCCACAAATCTGGTAGATAGTATCCTTGAGATCATTGCGGTAAACTTCTCCAATGCGTCCCATGGCGATGTGAGCTGCCATGGTCTTTCCTAGACTCCAAGTTGGTGCATCAAAAGAAAACTCTATGGGCTTAGTGACTGGCATGAACGTCCTTCCTGGAACTTGAACTTGAATCATCCAGCGCTCCTCTTTAGGTAAAGTGGCATTGTAGGTTCCGGTGAAGCTTGGTACTCCTATGTTCAGGTATCTAGTGACTTCCTTCAAGTGACGTCCGGTGTATCTTCATCCGATTGTGTGAACTTGTTCCTTGCATTCGCCATCCTAAAAGAGTAGAAAAGATGAGAGGTCAGAAGGAGAAGAGTGAGTAGTGATCTAGGTCTTTAGCTTAGTGGTCGTGTCCTACTGTCAGCGTGTGCTCTGATACCATCTTATAGAGACCATACCTCAAACGGTCCAATCTCTGTGCTCCGGTGTCATCCCTGGATCAGTAATGCTGACACCACACAGTACTTGAAGGATTTATAACAAAGTAGAAATTCACACACCTATTACATCGAGTGTCTCAAAAGAGAACTTATTACAATAAATATGGCTTAAGGCCATCTAATAACAATAACAACAGAAGGCTTGGAAGGCATCACTGAGTATAGAACCACGACCTAAAGGCACCTTAATCGTCGTCTGAAAAGTCTGCAACATTAACGTTGCAGACCGAAACGGGTCAGCACATGGAATATGCTGGCAATGTAACACATAGAGAGTAATGGAATGAAATAAGCTATTCTATATGCATATATGGCTGGTGGAAAGCTCTATGGTTACAATTTTGCGTAAAGCCAATTTTTTTCCTACTGCAAAGGAATACATTTTATTTAACTATCATGGTAGTTGTTAAACATTGAGAATGGTTGACAGCATTCTCAATCCCAATTAAGCATCATCATTAATCAAAACCCAACAAAATTAATTTTAGAGTAACATGATGAGATTCACATGATAATCCAGGTACTAGATACTCAAGATGTCCATAACCGGGGACACGGCTAACCATGATTAGTTTTTACACTCTGTAGAGATTTACGCACTTTTCCCCACAAGACCCGATCTCCTCCGTTGGGATTCTCGCACTACATGATGTTTGAGAAACGGAGGACCGAGACATAGTCTTTCAGAAGCGCTAGCACCTTACGAACGGGTATACCGTACCAACCTACATCCCCTACATCTGCTAGTCTACCACTGTAAGAGTTCGCACGACTTAGTCAACTATGCTAGAGCCCATAGTAGCTTGTGGCTGCACACGAAAGTTTCTAGCATGAATAATCTCATGATCCCTTTGAGCCTGGGTGGCGGTCCAAAAGAAAATAGGCAATCCCTGGAATACCCAGGTGCCTCAATCCACTCAGATGTGTGTTTAGGTTGCCACCTTAAATACACCATTAATTAACAATCTCACATCTGTCATGGATACACTCACCCAATCCACGTCTACTAGCATAGAAAGGCATAATAAGCAAATGTAAGAGTAACTCCCAAAGGTTCGATAATAAACAGGTAATAAGTTCTACCTCAACTACTTCCCAAACCCACAATTTAATTAGATCCTAAACAATGCAATGTGTGAGGATTGATCTAATGCAATAAAACTGGGTAGTAGGAGATATGATCAAAGTGTTGCTTGCCTTGCTGATGATCCGGGAAACCTAGCGATTCAAAGTAGCAGGCGGCGCACTCCGGATACTCTATCACAATCAAACAAGCACACAATAAGTACTCAACTATTGCCCAGGTAAAACTCAAATAAAAGATCTAACCAGAAGGTTCAACTTAAGAACTCCGGTTGGCAAAAAAATCAAAATGAACGAAGCAACGAAGACAAACGGCAAAAGAAACAAGCTTCGTTTACTATTCTGGATCTAGGGCAATTTTTACTGTGGCAAAAACTTGTTTGAGTTGGCTAAACGGAAAGAGGGTTTCGAGACGAAACTCCAGGCGCTTGAATTGCCTGATTCTGATAAACGAGCGAAAAGTTAAACTAGAACGAACATCGGATCAGAGATCGCGATCATAAAAACCGCGGATTTAATCCGAGAAAAAGAAAAACGACGAACGGTTAACGAACGAACGTTCTTTAACAAAAACTAAACGAAAAACGAGTTCGTTAAAATGAACGGACGAGCAGGCGCTCGCTAAATAAAATAAACCGGAGAAAACTGATCTATTTAAAAAACGAAAACTAGGGTTTTCTAAAAAAACGGATCAGTTTTTCTCAGAAAAACCAGGCGGCTACCTCGGCTCGGTCCGGCGGGTCGGCGGCTATGTGGGGCGGCGGGGCGGCGGCATGCGGCGCGGACGGCGGCAGGCTGGCGGCGTGCGGGGCGGCGGCGGCGGCGACTCGGGGCTCCAGGGGAGGGCCCCGGGGTGGCTATTTAAAGGAGGGGGTGGTTGACTTGGGGAGGGGGTCGGCGGCGCAAGGCGGCTCCGGCTCGGACTCCTCCTTGAGTCCGGCGGGGAAGGCGGTGGCGGCGGCTTGGGCCGGCCTGGCTCAGCTGGGCCCTTGGCCCAGTCAGGTGCGGTTTTTTTAACAAATTCGCTGCGCCTAAAAAAATTCTAGAAAAATAAATAAAAATCTAAAAATTCCAAAACAAATTTTCTCCGTCTAAATAAAATATTTAGAACAGGATGAACATTTTTTGGCTCTAGATGCAATTTTTGAAAACGTGCAATTTTTCCTAAATTCAAATAAAATAGCAAATAAAACTAAAATAAAACCTTATTTGATTTTTTTTATTAAATCTGAACATTTCTTTATTTTTGGGAAAGTCATTTTATTCCCTCATATTTTGGTAATAGAAATAAATGAAGATAAAATAAATAAAATCAAATGATCCTTGTTTCAAAATTTGAGAAAACTCAAATATGAAAATAACGAAATCCCCAACTCTCTTCGAGGGTCCTTGAGTTGCGTAGAATTTCTAGGATCAACCAAAATGCAATAAAATATGCTATGCAATGATGATCTAGTGTATAACATTCCAAATTGAAAATTTGGGATGTTACATCTGGTCGCTACACTAGGGCTTGTTCCTCTTGGGTGCCTTGGCGCCCTAGACGGTTGGTGTTGTTCGAAGCTCAATCATTGTGGTGTAAAGCTCCAGGCAAGCGTCGGGGTCTCCAATTAGGTTGTGGAGATCGCCCCGAGCAATTTGACGGGTACCGGTGACCGCCCCCAAGGGTTGCCAAACTGTACGGGCTCGGTGACCGCCCCCAAGGGTCGCCATTTGTACGGGTTCGGTGACCGCCCTCAAGGGTCCCTTAGTGGAATCACGGCATCTTGCATTGTGCAAGGGCGTGAGGAGATTACGGTGGCCCTAGTGGCTTCTTGGGGAGCATTGTGCCTCCACACCGCTCCAAACGGAGATTAGCATCCGCAAGGGTGTGAACTTCGGGATACATCGTCGTCTCTGCATGCCTCGGTTTTCTCTTACCCGAGCTCTTTACTTATGCACTTTACCTTGTGATAGCCATATTGTTTCTTGTCATATATCTTGCTATCACCTAGTAGTTTATCTTTCTTAGCCTAAGTTGTTGGTGAACATAGGTGAGCCTAGTTGTTGTAGGTTTTGTGCTTGACAAATTAACCTCTAGGTTTATTCCGCATTTGTTCAAGCCTAAACGTAATTATTTTAAAGTGCCCATTCACCCCCCTCTAGGCGACATCCACGATCTTTCACCGGCGCAGCTGTTCACTTTCCACCCAGCGGCGGCGCGAGAGGGCCTCCGACCCCTTCTTCTCCGTCGCTGTCCCGTTGCCCACTGAACCACGCCCCAAGAACCTTAAGG
Source organism: Triticum urartu (assembly GCF_003073215.2). Classification (NCBI taxonomy): domain Eukaryota; kingdom Viridiplantae; phylum Streptophyta; class Magnoliopsida; order Poales; family Poaceae; genus Triticum; species Triticum urartu. The sequence continues at coordinate 143,892,686 of NC_053028.1, read as the reverse complement.
TATAATTTACTTACTCCACATGCATTTCTCTAGCAGCATGTATACCATGAATCTAGGACGTGGTTCAAAGAGGAAAGGAGTGGGGGAAAGTAGTGGGAAAAGTTGTATATAGCATGAATCTAGGACGTGGTTCAAAGAGGAAATGAAGGGGGGAAATTGTATAGCATGAATCTAGGATGTGGTTCAAAGAGGAAAGGAATGGGGGAAAGTAGTGGGGAAAGTTGTATCGCATAAATCTAGGACGTGGTTCAAAGAGGAAAGGAAGGGGTGAAAGTACTAGTTCAAAAAGGAAAGGAAGGGACAAGGCTGTAGAGTTTACGCAGGACTAGATTTGGTGCGCTCACATAGGGAAAGGTGTCTAAAGATAACAAAACTGGGACCAACACAAACATGCTCCTTGGTTGTTTGTTCTTTGTTGCAACCAAGGTTGTCAGAATCGTGATTTTTAATCGGATCAGAGCTTCGATGGTAGGATCGCAAATCGTAGAATCTTCACTATCAGGATCGTAGAAACGTAGATTCTAAGAACTAAAGTCATAGAATCATAGGGGTTAGTTTGGATCGTAAAGTCATAGAATCGTCTAACAGAATCGCGATTCTGACAACCTTGGTTGCAACAGACTGTGCATGACCACGGTACATCAGTAGATGCACATGGTGCTGGTGTGTCCACTGTCCCGTGCAACTCATTAGTTGTTGTTAATCTAAGGCCCTGTTTGGTTAAAAACTCCCTAGTCCCTACCTGCTTGGTTCCAGGGACTAAACATGGACTAGAGGTTATTTAATGACATGCTAAAAGACCATGTTACCCCTAGTAATGACCTAATAGAGACAAGGTGTGATGCGTGGCAGGGGAAACTATTGGAAAAAGTCCCAAAAAGACTCCCTCAGGGTCTTCTTTCTTTAGTCCCAAATGCCCACTTTTAGTCCCTAAAAGTCCCTCCTGTTTGGTTTAGATGGGACTGACACGGAGTTTTTTTAGTCCCTACACCAAAATGTCCCTGTAAACAAATACCCTCTAATAATGCCGCTGGAAAATTGATGCAATGCCACAGTTAAAAGAAAATTACATGTTTAACGAATTTTATTGTTAATATAATATCTATGTTAATATTAATCAATGCCATCGTTTGAGAAATGCTACTGTCTTGCTTTCTTTCCCATTTAGATAAGGTAGATGCTTCTTTTTGTTGGCTTCTGTGTCATACACCGTTATTGACCACTAATTGTTTCCTTTGCACCTCTGTGTAAACAGGGTTATCTACTTCACCTCGTTGCCATTGTGACCTTTTGTTGCACTGCACAAAACACTTTTGTTTTATGAGTGTTTTGTGCAGTTCAACCAAAATGATACACCGACAATGTTGCTTGATTGCTTGATCTTAGTGGAACTGCACAAGAGGAGATCTTACTTCCTATTCATTAAAGCGAATTGGGTTCAGATCTTCTTCTTGTGAGTTGTTTGAATTCCGCATCATGAGAGGTCAGTACTAGCCTTCTTTCACATGATTCTGCAGTGTGCTTTCATATGTTGTGCTACTTGTACGATAATGTTGCTTGATTTTAGTGAACTGCACAAATGGAGACAAGACTTCCAATCTGTATGTGCAGTAATATCCCATTGAGGTAAGATAAGGATATTTCACAATTGCTGGCCTGTATTTTGCCACTTTCATCAGAAAATTAAGTTTAGTACTATACTTGTGCTCCCTAATTGACATGCCAAATCTTACATTGAAGGCGAAGCTTGTCTGTTATTGAACCAAGTGATGAAGGGGAAGAACAAGCGGAAGAATAACAAAAATCAACTCCCGGTGCTGTAATGAAGCACTGGAACTGTGATGACACAAGTAATGATATAGTTTTGCATCTTAATTTATTGCTAGGGCTGGAACGAGCAATTGTTTTGCCACTGATTTGATGCCACTCTTAATGTAATATGTAATTATCTCTACTTGTGCAAACAGGTATCTTCTTTTAAGATACCATATATTTTAGTGGAACTGCACAAGAAGACGTTGGAAACATTAAACTAATCGAGGAGTATATAGTAAGCATGGCCACCACCGTAGATAGCAATAGATGGTTCCGGAGAAGTGCTTCATCTATATGCTCTACACAATAAGCCTCCTGACAAAGGTTGGTACTCACCCACTGATTTCATCCATATGATTGAGCTTTGTCATCTCTATTGGTGTTGTGCTACTATTTAGATACTGTCATGAAAACGTGGTATTGTCCTTGAGAAGTGCTTCATCTGTGCTATTTTAAATATTTCCTTTCCTTTTTTTCGAGCAAACAAGGATGCTAGCATTTAGTAGTCCTCTTGTCTTTGCACAACAGGATCATCTTCCTCTGAAGAAGAATATGGAGTACGTGAAGTGACTAGTTCCGATTATGCCAGGATGAAGAAGTATTGTCTATCTTCTCATCAGAAGGAGCAGTTGAAAGATGGTCTACATTACTCCCCACAAGACCAAACTAACTTCAGCTCACAAGGACTGACAAATCTCCATTTTTTTGATGTGATGCGCGAGTACAATGTTGTTCTAGGATTCTTTCTGGTGAGTTCCATTTTTCTAAATGTGTGCTCTACATGGACCATGTATGTGCCTGTTGAAACTGTCAATTCATAGTACAGTTTGCTTTATACTAATCACTTTTTTGTATTTGTGCAAACTGGGGTGCTCATCTTGATTTCAATGGGAACTGCACAAAATGTTCACGAATACATTGAATCATTCATTTCCACCACAAGAAAGGAGGTTCCAATAAGTTCAAGGCGTTGCAACATATAAGGGCGAAATCATACAAGCTACGCGCGAATTTGGTTGATTTTGGTGGAACTGCACGAAAAGAATAGATGGTTTATTTAGCACGAGGTGCCATGTCAATGTATGAACTGATGGCAAACCCTGCCCATTCCACAATCGTAGGCATTTGATATTTTGGAATGGGACAACCTTGTCAAATTTTGCTCATTGATTTTAGCAAGACATGCGTTTGATATTTTCGAATGGGACGCCCTTTGCTGTCAGCAGCGTCGATCAATTTTTTCTTTATTCTTTAGTTGTGGAGTAAATATTGCCTCTGACATGTGAGTCGCTGAGATGCATAATCATCGATTGTTTTGAATGTTCTCTATGAATTGCCAGTCCTGTGTGTTTGATTGCAATGTACAGAAACGCTAAAAAGCTGCTCAAACTCTTTGTACTCCTTCTGTTCCTTTTTACTTCGCACATTGTGAAAGTGCATACTTTTTTGTATAAGATTGGTCAAAGTAGAGATAATTTGACTGCAGACAAAACTTGTATGCAGACTACAAAGGACCGGAGGGAGTACATGTGAAACTGCTGCAAACGAGGTGATCACGCTGGGAATAATGCTAGTACGTATTATTTTGCATGTTCATCCAATGCCAGTGATACAGGAATTCGAACTAATCGAAAAAAATTCATTCATACATGGTCGGATTTCATATAAACATGCCGGATTTCATTACATTTCATACATTCTTCAACTAAAAAGGGGTGCGTTGGAGGTATAATTAATTAACCGAAGCTACCCACCTGTGTCCCGCTGAGACGAACAGAAGCTTCAGTGACTTAACTGCAGGTGCAGTTGCGTAACTGACATGTGGCCTGTTGGGCCCACGTGTCAGTCAGCCAACTACACCAGCAGTTAAGTAGAAGCAGCGTTCTTCTCCAGCGCGGCTCTCCGACTCCACGTCGCTGCCAAGAAGCTAACCGGCCGTTAATGGTCAACCCGCCTAGCTTGGCTTCAACCGGAGGGTAGCAGCGGTGGCCTTACTTGGACCCGAGCGGCGGCGACCTACCGTGTTCTACTCTTCCTCGTTTTCTGTGTGGCGCAGCCTCGGTGGAGCCGATAATGTCCTCGGTCTCGTTGCCGGCGGGCGGCGCCTCAGCGGAGCGGTGGAAATCCTCCCCCAAGTTGCCGGCAGGGTGGGGCCTCACCTGAGCCGGCGATGTCCTCTGCCTCATTTTTGGCACCGCGGGGCCTCGGCGGAGCAGGGCCTCGTCGACGCCAGCCGAGCGGGGACTCATCGGAGCCAGCATTGTCCCCTGCCTCATCCTCGGTCTCGCCAAACAGTGCCTCGCCCGCTTCATCTCCCTCTTTGCTAGCCTCTTTGTAGGCGGCCGCAGCCTCCGCCACCCGCATGCGGTACCGCCAGCACTCGAGGTGGCCCTTGCAGGCGGAACGGTATGAGTCGAGTAGCGCCTCCTGCTCCGCCCGCTCCACGGCAATCTGCTCCTCCGCCTGCAGGTGCTCCTAGAGGAGATGGTGGTTGTAGGCAGCATCGGCTTGCGCCTCCCGGAACTGCTCCTCATGCATCTGCCTCATCCTGTCCATGTATTGGGCACGGGCCTCGCCGATGGTCATGGTGCAATGCACCGATGAGGATGGCGCAGAGGAGGGGGTTGGCGCCGGATTGTCGACTACCATGTTCTCCATTGGGACGTCGTCGTTCTCCGGCTGCCTGCCGGCCAGCCGGTCGGGAGCAATGGCTGCCATCTCCTTGTGGTCCATCGTTCGCCCGTCCCGAAGAGCGTTGGAGCGCGAGGAAGCCATGGTGGGCAGTAGTGGTGTGGACAGGAGAAAGGGAACATATGCGGATGCTGCGGCTATGGCCGGCGCAGCAGTTTATATAGCAATGGTGGGCGGACGGAGGGACAGACGTGTGGCGCCGGAGTAGCCGCCTTGATAACCGCGTATCATTAATGTGGGCGGTAGATGGACGGACGGACGGCACTTGTGTCGTTTGAAGGCGGAGCAATCGCCTGCACTGGGAAGCGGGGCGGGCGGCGCTGACTTCTTCGGGCGGAAAACGCGCGCGGGCGAGGAGATGACTTTACTTGGAGAGGATGACAATGCGGACCCACCAGGTCCATAGCCTCACGTACGCAAGTGCCTCCTTATTATATATATAACTATAATTTTTTTTTCTTCCTCCTGGTTTCCTGACATCACGGTCCCACACCATTGTCAATCTATGTAGTAGTCAATAAACGGGAGAGTTGCACAAGAAGCGGCCGACAGCTGGGACCAAGCAACTCGAGCAGTATTTGTGTTTTTGAGGTGTGAGCACTGCAGAGTTTTTCAATGTTTACCCAGATATTAATTTTTCTCCTCTGAACAACAACGAAAACATCGCTGCAGGTATTAACTGGGCGGGCTGTGGCCCGTCTAGCCCAGGCCAGATATCCAGCCCAGATATTAATTTTTTTCAAGCTGAAAATGGCTAGCCCAGCTATACTTTTTTTAGGAATACCCAGACAAGGTCAAGTTGTTATTCTCCGCCCCGATGGGCTGCAAAACTTTCCTAGGAGGGATGCATTAGGCTTAACAAGAAAATGGGCTTTAAGAAATAATAAATGAGATGTAATTATAAAAACTGGGCAGTAACTATAAAAAATGTACCAGAAATGTGATTACTTTATAAAATATTGTTTTTGGATATTGAAAATTTTAATTTCATTAATTGTTGCGAGCGCCATGTTTCGTTGGATTTTTACGTAATATAAGATTATATTGAAATTATATTTAATCTGACTAGAAATTTCGGGATAAAATATTTTGGATCCCATCAAAATGTGGGAAATTTTATTGAATTCTGTTTTGAACGGTTGGTTGAAATTGGTTGTACTTTTAACAAACTGTAAATGGGCTGTAGTAAATTCCATTAGAATTCAAAAATGGACTACACATTCTTACAAATCTCAAATGGGCTATAAGTTCTCTGCCACACACTTCTGGCCTTACTAAGTTGACGCGTCCCCTAAAAAAACAGAGTTGACGCGTATGCAAGGCTTTGTCAACTTATAGTCAACACACGGTTCTAGCAGCAGTGGTCGTTGGATGTCCATCCAATGGATGCCGTGCTTCTTATTCAATGTCGGATATTCTAGCTTCACCCACCCAAAAAATGATTCCTCCCCCTGACATCTGGGGCGCACCATTTCGGAAGCTGACCTGTGGGCCTACTAAGTTGACGTACCAAGAGCTTTGTCAACTTAATCAATATAAACGATTCTAGCTGCAGTGACCGTACGATGTCCATCCAACGGCTGCCGTGCTTCTTCAACCTCTGGTCTTCTTGCTCCAGCCGCCCAAAGCAGTGCTGGTCGTGCCGCCTGCTCCTGCCTCCTGTGGCCGGCTGTGTTGCCGCAGAGGCCTCACCGCCCCTACTACTCCCACCGCTGGCCAGGCCATCCATCCACTCACCCACACCCCATGTTATTCTGCGGCGACGGCAGCGCAACCGAACCAGTGAACCCTCGTACTCCTCTCCGCGTGTGCATCCACTGTCGCGTCTTCCCCGGCTCCGCGTCGTCCCCTTCCTAGGCCTCGCCATTGTCCACCGCCCTGGTGCTCTCAGCGCGGCGTGGTCAATGTGGTCAAGGAACGACTTCCATCGGACGTGGAGTGTACGTGGAGAGGCTGACAGCTGGGTCCACGGCAGCCACAAGGAAGTGCCTCCTTATTACGCGCAAAATAATTATTCCTCCACCTGACAGGAGGGACCCACTGGACGGGACATCGTATTTCATGAAAAAATGATTCGCCCCCTGACTGCTGGGACCCACGAGCTACATCTTCGCACGCAAGGAAGTGCGTTCGAAAAAATGATTCGCCCCCCTGACTGCTGGGACCCACCAGCTACATCTTCGCATGCAAGGAAGTGCGTCCGGAAAAAAACGATTCGCCCCCCGACTGCTGGGACCCACCAGCTACACCTTCGCAAGCAAGGAAGTGCGTCCGGGCAAAAAAACGATTCGCCCCCCTGACTGCTGGGACCCAGCAGCCACACCTTCGCACGCAAGGAAGTGCGTCCGGGCAAAAAAAATGATTCGCCCCCCTGACTGCTGGCACCCACCAGCTACATCTTCGCAGGTAAGGAAGTGCCTCACAGTCGGGACCCACCTTGTCGAAGCGTATGTAGCGTTGTCATTCAGGTCGCGAACGTGTACGTAGATACTGGTCGATGTAGAGGCGGGCACGTGTCGTAGTAGAGGCGCGCACGTGTCATAGTAGAGGCGCGCATGTGTCGTACTAGAGGCGTGCACGTAGCATGTACACGTGCGTACAACGGCCAGGGTGCAAGAAAGAAAATACGGCCACGTATGTGTACATACGGCCAGGGCTCGTGTACATGGCTGGGTCAGAACAGAGAAACAGCATCGTCATCGTGTTCATGGGGAGGCAACGGAATGCATCGTGTTCATGGGGAGGCAATGGAATGCGTCGTGTCCATGGGGAGGCAACGGAATGCGTCGTGTTCATCGGGAGGCAACGGAACGCGTGGGAGCCAACCGGCTGGGTCGGAACGGAATGTGTGGTCGTGTTCATCGGGAGGGCTTAGACGGAATAGGCGATGGAAACAAGGCCTGGCGTACCGCGAAACGGAGGAAACGGACCTCCTACGGTTGAAACGGGGGTCCTGTTGATCGGGAGGGGTGTGGCGTACCGCAAAACAGAGGAAACGGACTTCCTACGGTTGAAACGGGGGTCCTGTTGATCGGGAGGGGTGTGGCATACCACAAAACGGACAAAACGGACCTCCTACGGTCGAAACGGGGGTCCTGTTCATCAGGAGGGGTGTGGCGTACCGCAAAACGGGACTCCACGGGATACTGTTCATCTCCACCGTCGACCTCCTCCAGCCTTCACGGGCTACCGTCGACCTCCTCCAGCCTCCACGGGCTCCTATTCATCCAGCCTCTACCACGCGCTACTGCACCAGCTACTGTTCAACCACCCCTCCACCGTCTACTGTTCATCCATCCCTCCACACCACGGGGTCCTGTTCAACCACCCCTCCACGGGCACCCCTCCACTGTCTATTGTTCATCCAGCCCTCCACACCACGGGGCCCTGTTTATCCAGAGGCAACGCCACCACTCACTGTTCATCCAACCCCCTCCCCCCCCGCAACGCTCACTGTTCATCCCAGAGGCAGCATCGATCGGCTTCAGTTAGCAGCAGTAGCGAAGGAATCGCTCGATCGGGTTCAGTTAACAGCCATCGATCGATCGCTCGGGTTCAGTAACGCGTAGCCTGTAGTGCAATCGCTCGGGTTCACTTAGAGCCCAACGCCTCGCTCGGGTTCAGTTAGAGCCAACGCCTCGCACACACGCGTGTACTGTACGAGAGAAACGCGCATCGCTCGGCCCCCGACCTCCCACCGTAACCGGGAACTCCCCAAAATTTTCCTCGCCCTCGCTTCTACCACGATTTTCTCTGTCATGGACGGCCCAAAGAATGTCACGCAGCTGCGTCTCCGGCCCGCCCAAGACGAAAAGCCCATTTTCTTTCATGATTTTTTGTCATAGAAGTAGGAGCCCACCACATCTATGATGATACCGGGTTTTGTCACAATTATCGTCATAGAAGTGTCATATGTATGACAGAAAAAAAATCGTTTGGCCCAAAATGTCACGGATGTGTCTTTTTTTGTAGTGGTGGCGAGGCCTTGGTGCGAGCGGCCTCCTCCAGGGTATTCGCTACCCCCGTACGCCCAAGCCGAGGGTTCGGGAGGACGAAGTGACGAGCAGCGCCGCCCATGCCGCATCCAGGGTCGCCGCGCCACGGCGTCGCGTGCCGTCACCCCTGGGGTCCATGCCGCGGACTCCTCGCGCGAGTTGGTGCTATGGGTGCCGATGCCTACAAGCTCTTGGATCCGCTTCCCACGGTTCTTCTCTGATGTGATGCCGCCGAGGGGGCCTCTCGAGCTCTGGTTGCAGCACGCCGACTGCGGCCCTCCTGCGACTGGAGCGGAGATCGAAGCGGTCCCATCCGGCAAGATTTTCATGACCCGCGGATGGTGCGAGATCGCGCGGGTCTGCCGCGTGAGGGGCGCCCTCGTGATCCATCTTGAGTACGACGGCGTCTCCACACTCTTCTTCAAGGTCTTCGACGCCGTGGGCCGCCGCCTGGAGTGCTGCTCCGAAGAGGAAAGCGAGGCTGATGCGCGCTCCGCTTGCGACCACTCCAGCAGCAGCAGCCTCTGGGAGTCCGACAGCTCTCTTGAGCCTTACGAGACTCCGGAGACGAGCGATGAGAGCTACATGCCCCCAAGCTCTCGCCGTGCTCGGGGTAGAGCTGCGGCGCCCGGCTGTCGCCGCCGCTGATCTGGATGGAGTTGGCATCGGTCCCCCGTGGCCCACTGTTGATGATGGCGTCTGCCACGGAAGGATGTAGATAGGATTCCCCTTAGCATGAGCTTTTGTTTCCTGCGAAGAATCATGAATCACCCCGTGGGGGCATTTAAGGATCTGCAATGCCTTTTGTACTTATCTTCATTGTTATGAAAACCTTGCGAATGTGTGTCGCGTTAAGGCTCGGTCCCCCCTTTCTTTCCTCGCGATAGCTTGTTGCTCTATGCTGACGGGTCCCGGTCCCAAGGTGGCTACAGCCGTCGCTGGTATGCCAGGTCGCGATGCCGTGGTCAAGGCCAGGAGGTGCATGGCCCGAGGTACAGTAAGAGCCCCTGAGGCGCGATGCTCAGGAGGTCCCCCTTAGCGCCCAAGCGGCCATGGTATGGAAAGAAAGGAAGATGACTTGGCCGCAACGGGGTTGCGGCATGGTGTGAGCGACCATTAGGCCCCAAATATTTAGCTGATCCGAGGGCGAGACTTATCTTGCTGACTTCGCGGTGATTCCTGATGTTGCGCTAGGGCTGCGCGCCAACTTATGTGGCATAGCTAGGCCGGTCCATATGAGTTTTCCTTCTCCCGAGCTCTTCTTAGTGCTCTACGTCCTCAGGTCCCGGCCCTCGAGCGAGCTCAGCCGCCACTGGTATGCCAGGTCGCGATGCCGTGGTCAAGGCCAGGGGTGAGGGCTGGAGAGCCAGTAAGAGCTCCTGAGTCGCGATGCTCAGGAGCCCCCCTTTTAACGCGCAAGAGAATCGCACGAGAGCAAAGGAGACTCGCGGTGCCGCCTGCTATCCTTCCCACGGAATCCCTGTGAACAGGCACAAGAAGAAACACGGTTCGCCGTTATAGCTGTCAGCCTGCCGCTGGTTGCTCTGGATGAGGTGAAGGCACTGAGGGCCTGGTGAGGTGACCTGCGCGGGGTGTGCCGCGAGCTAGAGCTCGACCACTCAGATTGTTCAGTGTGGCAGGGACAGACCCATGCACCAGCGTCGTGCCTGTGTAGAGGCCCCAGGGGAGGCGATGATCGAGCAGGTGGTAGCAGTTGGCAGGTCAAGCATGGAGAGCAGATAAACTTAGGTAAATGCAGGAAGATACATGCCACCAGGTCCGGCCCGAGCGGCTTGGGGATGATGCAGCCCGAGGGGCGCCCCCAACAAGGTAAGCTAAAGACATAAGCAAAAGGGATACATGCCATAGGGACGGACCCACGTGGCCTGGGAATAACGCAGCCCGAGGGGCACTCCCAGCTACACGAGCTTGGAAGATGTCACCTGGTTCTGTAGATGAAGTAGAGTTGGTGCAGCTGAAGGCATGCATCGAAGAAATGACTCCTCATGAGCCGCCAGAACCCTGAGCCTCGGGAGGCTCTGGGGGCTCGGGAGGTTCCCTGAAGACCGTCTCCATCTCCTCTAGAATGGCGCGGTACCTGGCTTCCTGAGCCGCCAGGACATGCCGCAGGTCGCGTTGATAGGCCGACGCCATGCTCAGCAAGCCAAAGGGCATGCGAACGTAGCTGTGTGGCAGGCCCACGCAGCGGCTCACACGCGATGGCCAGAATCGCTCCTAAGGTGCGGCCCTGTTGAGCCCTGGGACGTCGATGAGACACGCAGCCCAGCATCCTCACCAGGATGGGGAGCTGTGCCTTGTGAACGGCGGTCGCCCTGCATGGCTCTTACTTCTTGCAGTTCCTGAGTGGTCTTGGTGATGAACTCTTGAGTGGTGGGCACTCCTCGCCCTGTGCTCTCCTGAGGAATACATGCCGCGAAGCACGCCTCCAAGTGGTGCCCAAGCACCTCCCTCGTGAGGTTGGCAAGGTTTGAGGCCCTCTAGAAGAGAGCCCCCGAGCCCTGCCTGAGGAGGGCGCCGGGCGCGCCTTCCTATGAGATGGATGGAGGCACCCCTCTAACGGGCGCCGATCCTGATGAGGCCCTGGCTGCGACGCCATCCTCCTGAGGTCCTGCGCGGCGCAACTGCTTCTTCATGGGAATGGCCTCCGGAGGGCCTTCACTTCTGTTGTCGGGGTCATCGATTGCTGCGGCTTGAAAGGCGCGCTCGAGGGAGCACACCGCGTCCCTTTCTTCACACGGGACCATGATGATTCCTCTCCTTCCTGGCATCTTGAGAATGTTGTAGCCGTGATGAGTGACTGCCATGAACTTGGCCAGGGCTGGATACCCGAGGATGGCATTGTACGGCAGGCGGATGTGCGCGACGTCGAAGTCGATGAGATCGGTGCGGTAGTTCTTGCACTCGCCGAAGGTGACACGCAAGTGGACCTGCCCTATCGGTGTGGTGGAACCGTCGGTCACTCCTGAGAAATGCTTGGTGGGCTGGACCTGCTCATATGGCACTTGGAGGTTGTCGAAAGTGTCGATGGACAGGACGTTGAGCCCTGCGCCGCCGTCGATGAGGGTCTTGGTGACTTGCACATTGCTGATGACAGGGGAACACAGCATATGGAGGGCGCCAGCGGTGGCTGCGCACTTGAGCTGATCCACCGAGCTGAAAGTGATGGCACATTGGGACCACTTGAGCGGGCGTGCGGCCTCGAGCTTGGGGAGCACCGCGTTCACCTCGCGAGCGAACTGTTTGAAGATGCGCTGAGAGGCTGGGGCCTAGGCGCCGCCCAAGATGCAGGCGATTGTGCGCGGCTCCTGGAAGCCCCCAGCCCCCTTGTCCTGGCGGTGGTCGTCGATCCTTCTTGGTTGCGGCAGCGGGGGAAGACCGGTGTTGCCCTAGGGGCGATCCTCACGAGGTGGGTCCCTCCAGGTGCCCTCGCGACGTTGGTCCTGCCAGCGGTCCTCACGAGGCTGGTCGCGCCACTCCTGGCGCGGGCAACGGTCGTCCCAGCGTCCGCCTCCATGTCCTCCTCCGCGGCCGTAGCCCCGGTCGCTACGCTCGGGGCGTCGACCGAAGCGTCCTTCTCGTATGGCTCTGAGCTCTTGACAGTTGCTGGTGTTGTGGGTGTTCAGGTTGTGGAAGGCGCAGAACGGTCGGCCGTTCTTGGATGACTCGGGCTGATCTCTGCCCTGCTTGGTGTCGGGCTACGCTGCGAGCACCACCGCCTCCTTGCGCTTCACATCCTTGTCCTTGGCCTTCTTTTCCTCCGCTCCTGCAGCTGGCAGCTCAAGGAGAGAAAGGCGCCCCTCCTCAACTCTTGCGCACTTGGTCGCCAGGTTGAACAACTCCTAAGAGGTGCAGAGCTCCTCGTGGATGGCGAGCTCTTCCTTCATCTTGACGTCATAGACGCCGTCGAAAAACGCGGAGATGATGGCCTTGTCCGTGACCTTGGGGATCTTGAGGCGGGTGTTGTTGAAGCGCTGGATGTACTTCTGAAAGGTCTCTCCTGGTTGTTGCTTGATGCGGCGTAGATCACCCGCGGCCGGCCGGCGGTTGCGAGTGCCCTAGAAATTGGCGACGAAGCGGTCGCGCATCTGGTCCCAGGAGGAGATCGAGCCGTGCTGCAGGTTCAGGAGCCAGGAGCGAGCTCCATCCTTGAGAGCCATGAGAAACCAGTTCGCCATGACTTTTTCGTCCCCGTTGGCCGCTTCGATGCTCAACTCATAGAGCTGCAGGAACTCCATGGGGTCGGCGGTGCCGTTGTAGCGAGGAGGCAGATCTGGCTTGAACTTGCCCGGCCAGGCGACGCTACGCAGCTCGGGGGTGAAGGCGCGGCAGCCAGCCGTGGTTGCCGGGGCCTGCTTCGGAGGTGGAGCTTGGTCTTGACGAGGTTCGTGCTGCGCCACTGCGGGCGGCGCGCGGTCTTGACGAGGTGGCGTGTGGAGCGCAGGTGCAGCTTCTCGCGACCGCGGGACTTCTTAGCAGCTTCTCTCTTCGCGCGCGGGCGCCGGGTATGGCGGATCACGCCGCAGAGCCACGCGCCTTGGTGCCAAGGCGCCATCTTGGGGCAAAGGTGGTGGAGGCACGCCATGAGCCTCGTCTCCCATGGCTGGTTGAGGGGGAGGCAGAGAGAGGGACGGTGCCGGAGAGCCCCCTACGGCGTGGACGAGCTCGGCGACGCGGTCGAGCCACTCCTCATAGAGGTCGTCGACGGGTCGGTAGCGCAGGAGCTCGTTCACCGCGAAGAGCACGGCCCATGCCTCCATGGGATCACGGCGCGCATGGGACGAAAAACCGGTAGGGGTCAGTGATGGAGTAGCGATGTGGCCGTCCTGCCGCACCGAAGGATGCAGCGAGGACGCCTGCTGCTCGTTCCCCGCCGGGCCGGTGGCAGTATTGGCGGCGGGAGACGGAGAACGGTGAGGTGGCCCGCCGACGGGAGTCGTCTGAGCGACATGGGCGGTGAGGGCAGCCCGACGCTCAGCCCGAGCACGCCAACGTCCGCCATGGAGACGACGGAGTGACGAAGCGACGAACTGATGGAAAGGAAGCTACGGCGCACCCCTACCTGGCGCACCAAATGTCGGATGTGGGGTTCCTGCAAACCCTTAAGGTTCGAACACTGGGGTGCGCGTGAAGTCTTTCCCTCCTACCGATCTACGCCCTAGCTCACTAAGATCTCGCGGACAAACTCGACGAACTCGCAACACAGAAAGACATGAGGTTTATACTGGTTCGGGCCACCGTTGTGGTGTAATAACCTACTCCAGTGTGGTGGTGGTGGATTGCCTCTAGGGCTGATGATGAACAGTACAAGGGAAGAACAGCCTCCTGAGCTTGAGGTGTTCTTGTGCGTGGCTAGCTTGTGTGGGTGGGAGAGTGATCTAAGATGCCGTCTCCTCGCCCCCCTTTTCTATGGTGGCGGCTAGCCCTACTTATAGTGGCCCTGGTCCTCTTCCCAAATGTTGAGCGGGGAGGGAGCCAACAACGGCGGGCAAATTTGAAGGGGGACAGCTAGTACAAGCTATCCTGACAAAAGCGGTCTTCGCCTGCGAAAAGCTCTGGTGGTGACGCTGCCTTGGGCTCCACGATGACCTCCGTCTTGCCATCCTTCTGGTCTTGGTCTTGTTGCATAGAAATGGCAACCTTTGCCTCAGGCCTCGGTACTCCGCGGCTGCGCTTGCCTCCTTTGCACCAAAGAGGAAACAAGGACGTTGCACGCGCTGGCACCCGCCTGGTGTCGATCGTCATGGCTCACGTCACGAGAGCCTCGTGAGGTTCGCCTCGCCTTGATATCTCCGCTCCTCATGAGCCTGCCTGACTAGGCCACTTGAGAGGAGGTCTCGTGTCATCCGCCTCACGAGGCTTGGCCCCTCGCGAGGGTCTTGGGTACCTTGTTGGTGAAGATGGGCCATACGGCCTGCTAGCTCCGCCACGCCGCGGGCAGCAGGCAGGCATGTCTGGGGACCCCCGTTCCCAGGACGCTGATAGTCTTGCTTACAAGGGCCCGATCTGCGGCATGGTGACCACCAAGACCGGCATGAATTTCAGCCAAGAGCTGCCACCCCTCTTCCTCGGAGATACATCTTTGAAGTACTCTAGTAGCGCTTTTCTTGTAGAGTTCTCATCCGTGGACCTTATAGGCTTTCGAACACCAAACAATGCAGTGAGCCTCATTCTGATCCTCAGGGAGCTCTCGCCTGTTGAGGTAGGCCAAGAAGGGTTCGGTCCATGGGGCAATGACTGCCATGATAAGATGGGCCGACGGTGTTATTTTGGTGGCTGAGCCTCTGATGATATCGGTATGTTTGGAACCTGGGGTTATGGTCAGATCCGGACTAACATTACCGCTCTCCCCTTGCCACACCACGGATGGCTTGAAAAGCCTTTCCAAAAAGATGTTAGGTGGGACAGGGTCGCGCTTGGCGCCGATGCGAGCAAGGACATCCACCGCTTAATTACTTTCTCGAGCCACATGTTGAAACTTGAGCCCCTCGAACCGAGCCGACATTTTGAGAACGATGTTACGGTAAGCCACTATCTTCGGATCCTTGGCATCGAAATCTCCATTTATTTGAGATATCGCGAGGTTCGAGTCCCCGCGCACTTCCAGGCGTTGTATGCCCATGGAGACAACCATCCGAAGACCATGCAATAAGGCCTCGTATTCGGCTGCATTGTTGGAGTCTGTGTATAATATTTGGAGTACGTACTGAACTGTATCTCCAGTGGGGGATGTTAAGACAACGCCCGCCCCTAAGCCCGCCAGCATTTTGGAACCATCGATGTGCATGACCCAGTTGGAATATGTGTCGTACTCTTTAGGGAGTTCGGCTTCTGTCCATTCGGCGACGAAGTCTGCCAGTACTTGGGATTTGATGGCCCGGCGCGACTTATATGTTATATTGAATGGAAGGAGCTCAATGGCCCACTTGGCAATCCGGCATGTGGCATCGCGATTGTTTATTATGTCGTTCAGTGGAACTTCGGAAGCCACTGTGATCGAGCACTCTTGGAAATAGTGTCATAGCTTTCGGGATGCCATGAAGACCGCGTATGCTATCTTTTGATAATGAGGATACTGGGATTTGGATGGAGTTAGGATAGTGGATACGTAGAATACCGACTTCTGGAGCGGGAATTTGTGTCCGTCCTCCTCTCGTTCGACGACGAGTACTGCGCTCACCACCTGGTGTGTTGTAGATATGTATAATAACATTGGTTTGCTGACGCTTGGCGCGGCTAGGATTGGGTTGCTTGCTAAAAGAGCCTTTATTTCTTACAATCCGTCCGTTGTTGCATCTGTCCACTCGAAGTGGTCGGTGCGTCGGAGAAGTCGATAAAGTGGCAATGCTTTTTCTCCTAGTCTGGAGATAAAGCGGCTTAAAGCTGCCACGCATCCAGCTAGTTTTTGGACCTGTTTAAGGTCTGTTGGTGTAGCCAATTGTAATAAAGCTCGGATTTTGGCTGGATTTACCTCGATTCCCCTACTGGAAACAATGAAGCCCAGTAGTTTTCGAGAGGGGACGCCAAAAACACATTTTTCCGGATTGAGCTTAATGTCATATGTCCGGAGATTGTCAAATTTGAGACGTAAGTCATCTATTAATGACTCGGTGCGCTTAGTCTTGATGACGATGTCGTCCACACATGCTTCAACTGTCTTGCTGATTTGTTTCTCCAGGCATGTTTGAACCATGCGTTGGTAGGTGGCGCCGGCGTTTTTGAGCCCAAAGGGCATAGTGTTGAAGCAGAAAGGCCCGTATGGGGTAATAATGGTTGTTGCGGCTTGGTCGGATTCCTTCATTTTAATTTGATGGTATCAGGAATACGCGTCGAGGAAACACAGTGAGTCGTGTCCTACAGTAGCATCAATAATTTCATCGATGCGGGGGAGGGGGAATGGATCCTTAGGTCAAGCTTTGTTGAGGTCTTTGAAATCGACGCATAAGCGCCAAGATTTATCCTTCTTTGGCACCATCACCAGGTTTGCTAGCCAGTCCAGATGTTTTATTTCTCTAATGAATCCGGCCTCAATTAGCTTGGCTAGCTCCTCCCCCATAGCTTGTCGTTTGGGTTCGGAAAAGCGCCGCAGTGTTTGCTTAACCGGCTTGTATCCCTTCAATATATTGAGGTTGTGCTCAGCCAACCTACGTGGGATTCCTGGCATATCAGAAGGGTGCTAGGCGAATATGTCCCAGTTCTCACGTAGGAACGCTCGTAGTGTGGCGTCCACCATTGGGTCTAGCTGTGCACCGATGGAGGTTGTCTTCTTTGGGTCCATCAGGTGGACTTGAAATTTGACTATTTCATCTGCTGGTTTGAAGGAGGTGGATTTGGAGCGCTTGTCAAGGATTACATCGTCCATATCCACCGTTGAGCGCAGCGCAGTTAACTCTTCGGCCACAAGGGCCTCGGATAGTGCCTCAAGGGCCAGGGAGGCTGTTTTGTTTTCGGCGCGGAGGGCTATATTCGGATCACTAGCGAGAGTGATAATACCGTTGGGCCCGGGCATCTTGAGCTTCATATACCCATAATGAGGTATGGCTTGAAAGCGTGTGAATGCATCTTGCCCCAATAGGGCGTGGTATCCACTATTGAAAGGGGCCACTTGGAAGGTTATCTCTTCGGACCAATAGTTCTCCGGCGTGCCGAATACCACGTCAAGTGTGATTTTTCCCGTGCATCGTGCCTCCCGACTGGGAATAATTCCTCGGAAGGTCGTTCTACTTTGCTCGATACGGCTCCTGCCTATTTCCATTTTACTGAGTGTATCCTCGTAGATGAGGTTTAATCCGCTGCCGCCATCCATGAGCACTTTGGTGAGTCGAAAGTCGTCCACAATTGGATTGAGGACCAAGGCAGCTGGGATCCGGAGTTTGAGAACATAAAGAGTTGTTTGATCCGGACTCCCACAGTGACCGAAGTTTGTTCGGAGTCCCGGATGAGATCACAAACATGACGACGAGTCTCGAAATGGTCGAGAGGTAAAGATTGATATATTGGACAATGATATTCAGACATCAGAATGGTTTCGGAATGGTTTTGGTATATTTCGGAGTACTAAGGGGTTACCGAAACCCCCCGGGGAAGTATTAGGCCCACATGGGCCTTAGGGGAGAGAGAGAGAGAGGGTAGCCCGCAAGGGGTGGCGCGCGCCCTCCTCCAAGGGAGTCCGAATAGGACAAGGAGGAGGGGGTGCAGCCCCCTTTCCCTCTCCCACTCCTTCTCCTTCCTTTTCCCCTCTGATGAGAAAGGAAAAAGAGGGGAGGGGCGAATCCTACTAGCAGTGGAGTCCTAGTAGGACTCCCCCCCTTGGCGCGCCCCCTTGGTGGCCGGCCTCCTCATCCCCTCCTTTATATACGGGGGCAGGGGCACCCCATTAAACACATTAAGGTATGCGGCATGGGCGCTAGCTCGCTGCATCCACGTCGGACTAGCTAGGCGACAAAAAAACAGTCGAAGGGACAAAATGAGTGGAAGGGTTCGCCCAGCTTCAGCCCTTGATTCGTCTCCCTCTCCCTTGTCTGCAGCCACCGCGACCATCCGTATCCAGCCCCCGTAGCTAGCGCCCCAATCTCTTCTCTCCTTCCTTCAGCATCTCCCCACCACCGACGAGCTCCTCCCCTCTTCCTTGCCCCAGATCGACCAGTAGGGCCGGATCCTCCCGCCATTTGCATATTGCCCTTGTCACCAGCTGCCGCTGAGGTGCGGATGGAGGCTTTGGGCCAGGGCGACGAGATGCAGAGAAGCCCTAGGTATAGGTGACAGGAGGCGATGGGTGGCGGGTCGAGCCACGATGATGGGACGACTATGTGAAGAAGAGAGATAGGTTGTCCCTCCAACTATCTGTGTGATGGGGGCTTCTACCTCTTGAGCATGCGTTCGTTTTCCCTTGAAGAGGAAAGGGTGATGCAGCAAAGTAGCGTAAGTATTTCCCTCAGTTTTTGAGAACCAAGGTATCAGTCCAGTAGGAGATTACAGGCAAGTCCCTCGTACCTGCACAAACAAACAAGAACCTCGCAACCAACGCGATAAAGGGGTTGTCAATCCCTTCACGGTCACTTACAAAAGTGAGATCTGATAGAGATAATAAGATAAATATTTTTGGTATTTTTATTGTATAGATTGGAAAATAAAGATTGCAAAATAAACAACGATAGAAATAGCAAGTGAATAGGAAAATAATATGATGGAAGATAGACCCGGGGTCATAGGTTTCACTAGTGGCTTCTCTCAAGATAGCAAATTCTACGGTGGGTGAACAAATTACTGTCGAGCAATTGATAGAAAAGCGCATAGTTATGAGAATATCTAGGCATGATCATGTATATAGGCATCACGTCCGCGACAAGTAGACCGAAACGATTCTACATCTACTACTATTACTCCACACATCGACCGCTATCCAACATGCATCTAGAGTATTAATTTCATAAGAACAGAGTAACGCATTAGGCAAGATGACATGATGTATAGGGATAAACTCAAGCAATATGATATAAACCCCATCTTTTTATACTTGATGGCAACAATACAATATGTGCCTTGCTGCCCCTGCTATCACTGGGAAAGGACACCGCAAGATTGAACCCAAAGCTAAGCACTTCTCCCATTGCAAGAAAGATCAATCTAGTAGACCAAACCAAACTGATAATTCGAAGAGACTTGCAAAGATATTAAATCATGCATAAAAGAATTCAGAGAAGAATCAAATATTGTTCATAGATAATCTTGATCAGAAACCCACAATTCATCGCATCTCGACAAACACACCGCAAAAAGAATTACATCGAATAGATCTCCAAGAGAATCGAGGAGAACTTTGTATTGAGATCCAAAGAGAGAGAAGAAGCCATCTAGCTAATAACTATGGACCCAAAGGTCTGTGGTAAACTACTCACACATCATCAGAGAGGCTATGGTGTTGATATAGAAGCCCTCCGTGATCGATTCACCCTCCGGCAGAGTGCCGGAAAAGGCCCCAAGATGGGATCTCACGGGAACATAAGGTTGAGGCGGTGGAAATAGGGTTTCGTTGTGCTCCTGGATGTTTTCAGGGTATATGGGTTTATATATAAGAGGAAGAAGTAGGTCGGTGGAGCTGTGAGGGGCCCACGAGGGTGGGGGCGCGCCTACCCCCCTGGGCGCGCCCTCCTGCCTCGTGGCCTCCTCGCTTATTTCTTGACGTCCACTCCAAGTCTCCTGGATCACGTTTGTTCCAAAAATAACACTCCCGAAGGTTTCATTCCGTTTGGATTCCGTTTGATATTCCTTTTCTGCGAAACACTGAAATAGGCAAAAAACAGCAATTTGCACTGGGCCTTTGGTTAGTAGGTTAGTCCCAAAAATAATATAGAAAGGTATATTAAAGCCCATTAAACATCCAAAACAGATAATATAATAGCTTGGAGCAATCAAAAATTATAGATACATTGGAGACGTATCAAGCATCCCCAAGCTTAATTCCTGCTCGTCCTCGAGTAGGTAAATGATGAAAACAGAATTTTTGATGTGGAATGCTACCTAGCATAATTCTCAATGTAATTTTCTTTATTGTGGCATGAATGTTCAGATCTGAAAGATTCAAGACAAAAGTTTAATATTGACATGAAAATAATAATACTTCAAGCATACTAACAAAGCAATCATATCTTCTCAAAATAACATGGCCAAAGAAAGTTATCCCTACAAAATCATATAGTCTGGCTATGCTCTATCTTCATCACACAAAGTATTTAATCATGCACAACCCCGATGACAAGCCAAGAAATTGTTTCATACTTTTGATGTTCTCAAACTTTTTCAATCTTCACGCAATACATGAGCGTGAGCCATGGATATAGCACTATAGGTGGAATAGAATGGTGGTTGTGGAGAAGACAAAAAGGAGAAGATAGTCTCACATCAACTAGGCGTATCAACGGTAGATATTAGTGTGAGTGAGTAGGGATTGCCATGCAATGGATGCACTAGAGCTATAAGTGTATGAAATCTCAACAAAGGAAACTAAGTGGGTGTGCATCCAACTTGCTTGCTCACGAAGACCTAGGGCATTTTGAGGAAGCCCATCATTGGAATATACAAGCCAAGTTCTATAATGTAAAATTCCCACTAGCATATGAAAGTGACAAATAGGATACTCTCTATCATGAAGATCATGGTGCTACTTTGAAGCACAAGTGTTCTAAAACGATAGTAACATTGTCCCTTCTCTCTTTTTCTCTCATTTTTTTATTTGGGCCTTCTCTTTTTTATGGCCACTTTTTTCTTTTCTTTTTTTTAATTTTTCGTCCGAAGTCTCATCCCAACTTGTGGGGGAATCATAGTCTCCATCATCCTTTCCTCACTTGGGACAATGCTCTAATAATGATGATCATCACACTTTTATTTACTTACAACTCGATACTAGAACAAAATATGACTCTATGTGAATGCCTCCGGCGGTGTACCGGGATATGCAATGAATCAAGAGTGACATGTATGAAAGAATTATAAAGGTGGCTTTGCCACAAATACGATGTCAACTACATGATCATGCAAAGCAATATGACAATGATGAAACATGTCATAACAAACGGAACGTGGTAAGTTGCATGGCAATATATCTCGGAATGGCTATGGAAATGCCATAATAGGTAGGTATGGTGGCTGTTTTGAGGAAGGTATATGGTGGGTGTATGGTACCGGCGAAAGGTGCGCAGTATTAGAGAGGCTAGCAATGGTGGAAGGGTGAGAGTGCGTATAATCTATGGACACAACATTAGTCATAAAGAACTCACATACTTATTGCAAAAATATATTAGTTATCAAAAAAAAGTACTATGTTCATGCTCCTAGGGGGATAGATTGGTAGGAAAAGACCATCGCTCGTCCCTGACCGCCACTCATAAGGAAGACAATCAATAAATAAATCATGCTCCGACTTCATCACATAACGGTTCACCATACGTGCATGCTACGGGAATCACAAACTTTAGAAAAAGTATTTATCAAACCCAAAACTACTCAACTAGCATGACTCTAATATCACCATCTTCATATCTCAAACCAATCATCAAGTATCAAACTTCTCATAGTATTCAATGCACTTTTTATGAAACTTTGTATTATACCCATCTTGGATGCCTATCATATTAGGACTAATTTTATAGACAAAGAAAATTACCAAGCTGTTCTAAAAGACTCTCAAAATAATATAAGTGAAGCATGAGAGATCAATAATTTCTATAAAATAAAACCACCACCGTGCTCTTAAAGATATAAGTGAAGCACTAGAGCAAAATTATCTAGCTGAAAAGATATAAGTGAAGCACATAGAGTATTCTAATAAATTCCGATTCATGCATGTCTCTCCAAAAGGTGTGTACAGCAAGGATGATTGTGGTAAACTAAAAGGCAAAGACTCAAATCATACAAGACGCTCCAAGCAAAACACATATCATATGGTGAATAAAAATATAGCCTCAAGTAAAGTTACCGATGGACGAAGACGAAAGAGGGGATGCCTTCCGGGGCATCCCCAAGCTTGAGTATTCTATAGTCTCACCTAAATAGCTTGGCGTAATCATGGTCATAGCTGTTTCCTGTGTGAAATTGTTATCCGCTCACAATTCCACACAACATACGAGCCGGAAGCATAAAGTGTAAAGCCTGGGGTGCCTAATGCAAAACTCAACAGAAAATCTCATGAGCTCCGTTAGTATAAGAAAACAAACCACCACTTCAAGGTACTATAATGAACTCATTATTTATTTATATTTGTGTTAAACCTACTGTATTCCAACTTCTCTATGGTTCATACCCCCCGATACTAGCCATAGATTCATCAAAATAAGCAAACAACACACGAAAACAGAATCTGTCAAAAACAGAACAGTCTGTAGCAATATAGACAATTCGAAAAACAGAAGCTAGATGAATTATCTAAACAGAACAGTCTGTAGCTAGGCATAAAACCATATCTAAACAGAAGCTAGATGAATTATCTATTACTAAACAGGAACAATAAACAATAAACAAAAATAAAATTGGGTTGCCTCCCAACAAGCGCTATCGTTTAACGCCCCTAGCTAGGCATAAAAACAAGAATAGATCTAGGTATTACCATCTTTGGTATGCAATACATAAGTGGATCTCATAATAGATTCATAAGGTAATTTAATTTTCTTTCTAGGAAAGTGTTCCATGCCTTTCCTTAATGGAAATTGGAATCTAATATTTCCTTCTTTCATATCAATAATTGCACCAATCATTCTAAGGAAAGCTCTACCAAGAATAATAGGACATGTAGGATTGCAATCTATATCAAGAACAATGAAATCTATGGGCACATAATTCCTATTTGCAACAATAAGAACATCATTAATCCTTCCCATAGGTTTCTTAATGGTGGAATCCGCAAGATGCAAATTTAAAGAACAATCATCAAATTCGCGGAAACCTAACATATCACACAAAGTTTTTGGAATTGTGGAAACACTAGCACCCAAATAACATAAAGCATAGCATTCATGATCTTTAATTTTAATTATAATAGTATGTTCCCACTCATCATAAAGTTTTCTAGGGATAGAGACTTCTAATTCAAGCTTTTCTTCATAGGATTGCATTAAGGCATCAATGATATGTTTGGTAAAATCTTTATTTTGATCATAAGCATGAGGAGAATTTAGCACGGATTGCAACAAGGAAATATAATCTATCAAAGAGCAATTATCATAATTAAATTCCTTGAAATCCAAAATAGTAGGCTCATTGCTATGTAAAGATTTGACCTCTTCCACTACAAAAAAATACACTTCCGTGATGATACGTGTTTGCAACAGTAGGTCGCGTTTTCTGTCATGCATGTACATCCATGAGGACTTTATGACAGAATCAAGATAGTCATACCCTGTGCTGTCGTAGAAGTGTTCCATGACATTACCAAAATTATCATCACCGAAGTGTCCACTTCCATGACGATAAATCGCGCGTCATAGAAGTGCTTTCGTCAAGGGTGACCGACACGTGGCATCCACCGTAACGGAACGCCGTTAAGCTATCGGGTCGGGTTTTGGAACCGATGACCCGTTAACAGCCCCGACTAATGGGGATTTTCCTTGTGTAAAATCATCATTGGCTGGAGGAAACACGTGTCGGCTCATCGCTGGGACAGATGTCATCCACTCATTGGACAGAAGGCGCCTATGATATGTCGACACGTGGCACGGCCCAACAGAGGCCCATTCATGTGAAAAGGCCGGCCCCTTTGACTTGGTCAAAAGGTGGCGGGCCGGCCCATGGAAAGCCTGTTAACGGCCTATTCGCATATAGCCCATTTACAGCCCGCTAACCCAAGGCATGTTATGCCCTATTCGAATTAGGCCCAGTAGCGTCATCTGGGCCATCCAATATGATTCCAGCCTGTTTTCACTTCTGGCCCATGTATGGCCCATGACGTCTTTCGGCCCATATGAGGCCCTATGTAACTCTTGGCCTATTAATGGCCCGTGGTGAAACTGGCCCGTAATGAACAGTGTATCACTTTACACCCATTAACGGCCCGTGGTGAAACTGGCCCGTAAAGAACAGTGTATCACTTTATACCCATTAACGGCCCGTTATTCCGTTGGGCCGTTTCCAGACCATGTTATCTTTCGGCCTTCTCAGAGCCCATTTATTCTTGGGCTATTTTCCAGCATTCGTTTACTTACGGCCCATTACTGTCATTTTCTGCTTATGGGCCAAATTCAGTCCGTGGTTACAATCGGCCCATTTGTGGTCTGTTAATACATTGGGCCGTTTTCATAGCGTCATCAAATATGGCCTATTAACGATGGCCCGTTATGATCGGCCCATGAACGGATGATTCCAACTCTAGCCCGTTTACGGCCAGAATGCGGTCTGTTTGGCCCATGTTTGGCCAATCGATCATACGGCCCGTATAAGGCCCATTGACGATACGGCCCATAGAAGGCCCATTGTTTCTACGGCCCGTAGAAGACCCACTGTTTCTACGGCCCGTAGAAGGCCCACTGTTTATACGTCCCGTAGAAGGCCCACTGTTTCTACGGCCCATAGGAGGCCCAGTGTCACTACAGTAAATATTAGCCCATGGTTATTGTGGCCTAGTTTTTAAAAATAGGTTATTGCAGCCACTAGCAAACCGCAGAAAAAGAACTGCACTGACTACAAGCAAACAAATAAACAAGACAACAAGGAAATAAATAAGCAAGCAACTTACACTAGGCTATCACGGCTATTACACATATTACATCCACTAGGCATCAAAGTTCGCGACCAGTGCAAATATAGGGAACACAACAGCATATAAACGCCGCGGCAAAACAAGTCCAGAAATGAAACCACTTCAGAAGAGCTCAAGAAACAATATCCTGGGTACCCATAATGTTGGCAAGATGCTTAGCAAGCTTATTAACTTTCTCTTGTTTGGCGCTTAAGTCCTCCAGCGCTTGCTGTTGCACCAGAAAGTATGCATCTGAATTCTGCAGGGACTTCCTCAGTCCTTCGGCTTCCTGTCGCATAACATCTGATCGATGTCTTTCAACTTGAAGTTGAGACTCAAGAAGCTGAACTGATTCACGCAACGAGTTCAAAGAGCTGGTGCCAGCAGTGGTAGCCAGTAACTCAAACACTACATTAAGAAAGGACTTTGGGGTTGTCTCAGTGTATTCAATATAGTTTTTATCAGCTTTCTTGGAGAACAACAGGGATGTCTCACTATCTTGAACCTTATCTGCATTATTTCCTTTACCATTGCATAACAGGGTACTCTTCTCCAATATTTTATCCTCGTTCTAAAAGAGAAACAAACAAACAAATCTCAGGTTTACAATGTAGTATATGAAACTCATTTTGGTAAACCAGTTCAGTAGTAAGGTGGACAGGATAACAGCATGAAACAAACATATATCTATGTAGTATGGTCACTGTATGGTCTATATCATTCTAGTTTATGTTGCCAAATCAAGATAGATACAATTCGAATCATATCTATTTAAGACAAAGCAGCATAGACAGAATATAAGTGTGGGAAACTACACAGCAATAACAACACTTGTAATGTGCATGGCATGAGAACATAACTGTTTATTCAATTGAAACTGAAATCAACATAGAGCAAGTTACAACAGCAAACAGCCAAACACGTTGAAGAAACAGGTTTAAAACATACCTGTTGCGCCATTGGAGTTTCAATTGCATCCTTCAAATTTGAAATTAGTTGGTATCAGTAAATACAGTGATGCAAGAGCAAAGTAGTATAAACCATAGCTACGGAACCTGACCTAAGAACAATTCTTCTTCTGCTTTAAGCGTTGACTTTGTGTTCGGAGTGGTGGTCCTCGTGATTTGGGCACTGCAGTTGCCTTACTAACTGCTCATGTTTGGGTGCTCTGTGGTGGAGACGGTGTTTTGTCAACGGGAACTGGGTGTCTATCTGCTAGGGTTGGGGTTAGAAGGGGTATAGCTGGTTCTCTGTCCAACTAGGTAGGGGTACAATCTGCATGAGTGTGGGTTATGTGTGGTGGGGCTAGTTCTTGGGCAAGTACAACCGTGGTTCTATCTGCATCGACAGGTAGCAAGATCTTTTCTGAAGACCATATTTTTACTCCCACAGATACTGCCATCACTCCCTCCAATTGAAATGGCTGATAAACAAGAAAAGTAATTGAATGTGCAGACATTGTAAGATGGACAGGTGCAATGGATAGTAGGGAAGAAAACATGGCATGAAATAATTCACATTTATGTTGTCTAAGCAAACAGAATAGCAGGACATGATTTCACATATATGATGGCTAATTAAATATGATAGCATGACACAATTTCACATGTATGATGGCTAACTAAACAGGATAGAATGACATACTTCAAAATATAATGACTATGTAAACATGATGACATGGAACTATACTATGTGTCTATTAAAGTGGTTGGCATGCCATAAATCACAAACATGTCGTCGATGGAAACATGATGGCATGATATAATTCACGGATAGAATGACATAATTTAAAATATGATGACTATGTAAACAGGATGAGATGATATAACTATATTATGTCTTTAGAAAATGGGTTGGCATGCCATAATTCAGATACATGCTGTCTATGTAAACATCATGGCATGACATAATTCAAATATATGATTTATATACTAAGGAAGTGAGCAGAGGACAATCGCATATATGATGTGTCAACTAAGGAGATGGCATTCAACATTGTGTATATGATGTAAAAACTAAGTATTGCAATACAACATATGCATTATATGAGTAATATAACCCTGCCAAGTTTGAGCATACACCTCAGGGGGATAATAGGACTGGTCATCTGCCTCTGAATCCTCCTCTGAAGAGCTATCTGTAACCAGCAAGTTATCTGCTTCAGCAGGTAGCATTGTCTACTCTGAAGACCTTATTTTCACTCCAGATTTCTCCATCACCAATTCAAATGGCTAATGCACAGGAAGAGCAGTTGAATATACAAACATTGTCGACAAAAGCAATGAGAAATACAAAAAAAGGATGGCATGATATAATTCACATATATGATGCTTGCCTAAACAGCATGGCATTGCATAATTCACATACATAATGCCTTGCAACAAGATAACATTGCATAACTCACATATATAATGTCTTGCAACAAGATGGCATTGCATAATTCACATATATGGTAATTAGACACTAAACAGGTGGCATTCACACAAAGCATGTCTAAACTAAGAAAATGGCATAGCAATGCAAGATACCATACGCATGATATGAGCAACATAACCCTGCCAAGTTAGGGTATGCACCTCGGGGGGCGGGGGGAATATGACTGGTCATCTGTCTCTGAATCCTCCTCTCAGGAGCTATCGGTAACCAGCAAGACATGCGCTTCGTCAGATAGCATTGTCTTCTCTGAAGACCTTGTTTCCACTCTAGATTTTTCCATGACCGTGCCGAATGACGGATGCACAGGAAGAGTAATTGAATGTACTAAAATTGTTGACAAATTTAACACGTAATAAAAAAATGATGGCATGATATAATTCACATATAAGATGACTGGCTAACCAGGGTGGCATTGCAAAATTCACATATATGATGCCTGGCTAGACAAGATGGCATTGCATGATTCACATATACGATAAAGAAACTAAACAGATGACATTGACACAAAGCATGTCTAAACTAAGCAGATGACATCTTTAATGTATATAGTAAGCAATGCAAGGAACCATATGCATGATATTACCAACATCAGCATGCCAAGTTAGAGAGAAGACCTCATGGGGTAAATAGGAGTGGTCTTCTCCTTCTGAATCCCCCTCAGAACAGTTATCTTCCTCTTGATTACGATCCTAAATGGGTGGAGGGGGGCTGCCTTTGCGCCCACCATGGAACGATGTCTGCATGAAATTTTATTGCCACGCAAGGCTTGTCTCTTTTGCTCTACATGATCAGTTCCATTGTGTACAATAACTGTCATGCATAGGAATAAAACATAGTGAGATTATGTAAGGAGTGCATGCATAAATCCAGAGTGATGGTAGCAAACTGTGGATAGACCCAAAACCAATGATAGCAGACAGATAATAGCTTTAGTTAAAAAATACAGATAATGGCTCCTTTAATGTTTGTTTGCACCCAACATGAAACTCATAGTAGACATCGGAGATTAACCAGATAGTAGACAGATAGTACTGATTGCTGCCCCAATATGTACCCCACAACCATTTAAAAACTCAAGTTTCAGCATTAGTTTGGACCTAACTCAGAGTCTAATAGGTGAACACGACGATAATGTAGCATGTCAGCATATTAAGCGACGCATAACGTAAGCAGACACGGAAGAGTGAGACCTCTCTTGCGGACCCGTGTAGTCCTCAAGGTCATCTGCTCAGTTGATGATGGTAATGAAGTTGTTGTGGGTGCCGGCGGCGGGGAAGAAGATCTGAGGCGGCGAAAGACAGTCTGGAGAGCGGATCCCTGCTGTGGTGAACCGTTCCGTCGTTGGAGCAGCTGAGCTGGGGTGGAACACAGCGCCGCAGGAGCAGGACAAACCACACAAGGTTTTCTTTGACACATATCTGTAATAGAAATAATTGAGTAAGGGCTTGTTTGAATTTGAGGATTCCAACAATGCAGGGATAGGAAATAGACAGGAATAGGATAGGAATGCACGTGCAAATAGAGAATTTAAAAACACAGGATTTCTGCCAATCTGGGTGTTTGATTCACAACAATTGGAAGATCACAGGATGCAAAAAAGCATGGTGAGATTAAGTCAAACCACAAGAAAATGTACGATTATAATGCTATTATGTTACTATCTCTTAGTCTTGTGCTTGATGAATAGGAATATGAAAAGGAGGAGAAGTGGAAATTAGAATTCCTATGGTTTTTATTTCAAGGAGACACTAAAGGAACAAATCCTACAGTTTTCCTTTGCTCCATTCCTTTGCACCAAATTCATGAACAGTAGTACCATAGGAAACTTTCCAATTCCGATATTTTTCATTCACTTTTCCTTTCAAGCACTGGCGATTCTAGTAGGCAGGCTTGAGCAAGGAAAATCCTACACTAAAAAAATGTTTTTGTCCTACTTCTATTACTTTGGACCCAGGCCACTGCCATACTAGCTCAACTCCCAGGCCCATCGACAAATGCACATCTCAAACGTGCAGAGATAAATAATGATGATGTTCAAGAGAGTCCATCACGGATAGCTAAGTTGCATGGTACCTCACTGCTTTTCATATAGTAGGATAAAATAATCGTATTTCCCGTTACTACGAGTGCTCAGTGGATAATATATATAACATGTAGAGTAAAAAAGAGATGCAACAAGTGTACAACCTCTTTGCCGAAGCCATGTCGATCTCAGCGTGATTGGGTTAGCCGGTGAGGATGCTCTGGCTGACTTGGCTGTCGGAGGAGGGGAAGAAGATCTTAGGCGTATGGAGATGGAGCCCGAGGTACTGCTCCGCTGTGATGGAGGGTTTCATCGTTGGAGCAGCTCTGGTGAGTTGTACGATGCCGAGGCTGAAGCAGGACAAGAGAGACAACGAACAACGTTAACCTGAGTGGAATTCTAATAGCATCTCCAATACATGACGTAAAATACATAACCACAAAGTGCTATATGTAAAATACATTAGCCGCTCATCTCTGAACTTAACTGTCGAAACTAAACTTAATTGTCGAAACTGAATTTTGCTATCGAAACTGAATTTTGCTGTCAAAACTGAACGCACTAGCAAGGTGAGGCTACACGTTGGTCGACTGACTTTTTCATCTATGGTCATTCGATTTTGCAGCCGTTGGATACAAAATCAAGGGCCTGCGGTTCATCTTCAACCTCCACCTCCCTGAGCCACCAGCCACCACCTGCCAAACAGCAGCCCCCCACCGCCCGCGGTCGGCGGTGCGCCGCCCCGCCCGCCCCAAAAACACTCCTCACCGCCGGTCCACCGCCGCCCCGGCCATCCCTCTAGGCCCCCCCGTGCCGAGCTTTTTCTCCCCACGCCACCGCCCCGCCAACGCCCCACCACCGCCGGCGACGACCGCCCCCATCCTGAACCCTAAGATAGATAGTGTGGTACCTCTCCGGCGAGCCCCCATCCCCGCTGCGGCTGGTTCTTCCTTCACCCCGGCGAGCCCCCCCCCCCCCCCCCCCCCCCCCCCCCCCCCCAAAATCGACTGACCCAAAAGTCGATTCAATCGAGTGAAGTGTAGCTAAGTCGGAGCAGCATCGCAAGCAAGAGCAAGAGCGAGAGCAGCAGCGCGAACAAGAGCAGACCAGGCAGGGGATCGAGAGCAAGAGCAGAGCAGCAGCGCGAGCGAGAGCTAAAGCAGCAGCAGCTCCTACTGATGTGGACGCCGCCGCCGAGGGAGCGACGTCGTGGAGGAAGTGGCCGGCGATGCCGCCGTGGATGGATCCGCGCCGTGTCGGCTCGGGACCGAGCGCCGGCAGCACCGTGAGATCGAATCAAGAAGAAAATGCGGCGATTAGTGTACAACCTCTTTGGTGGCGCCGATTAGGCCGAAGCTTCATCCGAGGAAACGGTGATGATGATGCTCTTCCGGTGGTGTAGGTGAAGACGGCGGTGTGGGAATGGAGGTGGCGCGAAAGACGAGGGGAACATCGGGGCAGCTCCTTGGAGGTGGAGGACGGGGTGGCTGAACCAGCGGGACGATGAGATTGACGATGGATCCTCATCCAGTACGGTGGATGAGGGACGTCGAGGTGTTGTTGTGGACGACGTCATCGGGGAAGAGGCTCCGGCTGGGTGGCGAACGGAGCAGGGTGTGGGGTTTCGTCGCGGGTTTTCGCGGCCTCGGTGTACGAATGGGTGGGCGGATAGGATGGCAGTGGGGAACCATGGCTTAGAGACGCGCTTGTCCGAAATGTGGGGTAAGTTACGAAAGTACCCCAACCGATTTGAGGCGGTTCTTTCGGTTCAGGGGTACCACGGGCATTTTGCGTGTCGGGATTTCACAAGAGGTGGGAGTTTCGCACGCATTGTAATTTCGGAATAGCAAGGCGCGGGTTGAGATGGAGGGAGTTGTCGGAGCACAACGAGACAAAGATATATCTTAAATATTTCGAGCTAACAAGGCGCGGGTTGAAGAGGCGGGAGTTCCGCAGCACGATAGACAGAGACGCTAGCTTGAATTTTCGGCATAACAAGGCACGGCTTGAAATTTCGGAAGAACAAGCTTAACGTGTACCAAAAAAGACAATTTGCACCTCAACACGCACAACACACACACAAACACCATTTAGACTAGAGTAAGGTACACGTGCATTGCACACATGAGATTTGGCAACCAAATTATGAATAAATACCACATTATAGCATGCAAGCTTTGAGTCATATATGCATGATGTAGATGTTCGTTTAATTCTTATAGTTCATTTCATTCAAAATCATCTAGTTTTTATAAGAAAGCTAATCTATTTTAAGATTCATGGAATTGTGCGTCGTAAGACATAAAGTAAAAACAAATAATGGCAAATCATGTAGAAAAACATTTGGAAAATTCTGATATGGAAGATTCTAGAACAAATAAGAAGTGCTTGTGTTTATACATGTGGCGAAATCTGGTGGAATCTAGATGATATCCAACGGCCAGTAGTGCTCAAATTTGCCATCTTTGGACCATCGGATTCGCCTCATCCAACGACCATCTTTCAAAGTTAAAGTTACTCGCACACAATATAAAAAATATAAAATATAATATATATATATAGGGGTATAGATATAGATATGTGATGCGAAAGCCGCCCATCATCTCCAATTAGAATAGTGTGTCCATGCACGGATGCGACGTGGCCAAATGATGTATGCCATCAGTATCTCAAATTCAAATCAGTCTGACCTTGTTCAATGTGTATACATTACAACATGCTCGTTTCCAAACCACACCACGCAGATCTCCGTTATATTCATGCATGCATGGGTTTCAAACATCAGGATCTCTTATTCAAATATTTGGATTCAACTTTACATTGATTATGACCTCACCTATTCTTTTACACCCACATAGTAGTCTTCTCTTTATAATTGTACCACTAACTTTCTCTCGTGCATGCATGCACACACACTACCAGTCGGCATTATCCATCGCACACATGCAATCTTTTTCTTCAGGTCGGTCTCCCATGAAGGCACACACCCACACACACCCCCCTCTCCATCATATCGGGCATTCTTTATCTCTCACGTGTGCATGTGCAACGATCGATGTTCCTCTATGTATGTGTGTATATAGCTAGGTCTTTCATAGTTTTCCACACAAACCGATCAATCGATATATCCAATGAGGTCTCACCCTCTTTCCCACGTCCACATCGATCAATCTATACCTCCCTATATAGGATTAACATATATAGCTAATACACCCACATTAATTATATATCCAACGTCCCCCTCTCATCATCCATGCCTTCCGCTTCATCTTTCAGACGCGTGCACAATGGCGAAGACAGGGGGCAGTAAGGGCCCTGCCCCCTCCCCCCTAACATCACTATATATTGAGGCTAATATGAATGTGATCATTAGACAATTGATGCTAAAAATGGTTTAAGTTCATGAATTGATCCTCCTCGTAAAGGATTAGCAATGCTTGGCCCCCTAGCTCATTTATTTTTCATGGCTCCGCCACTGCGCGCAACAGCGCACGTGTTCGCCCCCTCTCTCTAAATATCGATCTCGCACTTGTGCATTCCTTCATAGTCTCCCTCCACTCGGCCCCTCGCACCATCTTCTAGCCCCCCACCGGATTTTGCCACATGTACAATCTAGCAGACTCCATGGTTGAACTTAAGCATAATGCACAAACCTCAAAACAACAGTGGTTCTCTTTTGTTCTAGAATCTTCCGTATCATAACTGCCCAAACTTTTTTTTCTAGTTGAATTGCCATTATTTGTTTTTACTTTATGCTTTACAACACACAATTCCATGAATCATAAAATAGATTAAGGGCTTCTTTGATTCAAAGGATTCTCAAAGGAATTTTGGAGGATTCTAATCATTAGGAATTTTTCCTATCTTGGTTGTTTGATTCATAGGATTGTAAACCATAGGAATTTTTCCATATGATTCATTTGCACTAGATTTCATAGGAAACATCCCATCCACTCAAACCTCTTTAAAAGAATTCTGTGTTTTTTCTATGCACAATCAAACACTCATACAATCCTATAGGATTCAAGACAACATTCCACTATAATCCCATGTTTTCCTATTCCCGCGTTCTTAGCTTTTTAATAAAAACTAATTGATTTTGAATGAGATGAACTATAAGAATTAAACGAAGGGCTACATCAGGCATATATGACTCAGAGCTTACATGCTATAGTGTGGTATTTATTCATAATTTGGTTGCAAAATCTGATGCGTGCAATGCACGTGTACCTTACTAGTACTTTGAGTATGTGCAAAACACGTAAATTAGAATACCAATGACACGCTACACAGTGTCTCTCTTATAGTTCATGAAGCCACGTGGCACATGTAGAGCCGTTGTCGCGACCTCCTTGCGTGGATTGATCACAATGACGTGCTGCTGGTTCCAAAAGAATGTACTCGTCCTCCCTGAGCCATACTGGCGGTACATGCATGAAGCGAAGATGTGCATGCATGCCACACACGCACTCATTCCCTCGCACGCACACGCGGGTACACGGGCAGACGCAATTTTGTACCAAGATCCACCCCATGTGATAATTTGACGCGTGTAAAGGCGTTCACTTCATTGATGGTCAATTAATATAGGCATGCAAATTGAGTGGACGTGAGGGCGGAAGAAAGACATTATTACTCCACTGCGCGCATGCGAGTAGTTAAATCGTGGGTTGCTAGTAGTACTTCCATTGGTCTCCTTCATATTTTGTGCCAATTTTTGATAGTAACATAATATTTACGCATTTGAGCAGTGTAGTACTTGAAATTTATGTTCCGCTAAACTCATCGGGAGCCGTTTCGGGCCTCGAAACCAAAACCATCAATTAATCTTTACCTTGTTCCCATCACATTCGAAAGCCTTCTCACACCTACTAGTACGTACCAAACCTGAACGTGTTCCCACTATGCAGGTATTAGTACTAGTGCTAGTACTTAGGTTATAAAAAGGGGAACTACCTAACCGAAAATTACTCTACCTTTCCTCCTCATAAGTGCTTCTTCGTCCGTCGTTGCCATGGCCGGTGAGTAGAGCTCTAGGTCGAGAACTACTCGTAACAAGGGAGCGGCAACCAAGGCTGCTGAAAAAAGAGAGGGCTCGCCGCCACGCAGAGACCTCGAAAGATCTCTCACGGGCAGGCGATGGCTCCCAGGAGCGCCCTAGCCACGGAGGCGAACATGCCAAGCCGGCGGAGCTGGAGTCGTTATCCCTCGACGGCATGCTCGATCAGCTCAATAAGCACCTCAATAAGCAGAAGGAGTTCATCCAAGTCTTGATGGAGTTGCTGAAGGAGAGCCTCGACGACATGCTTGCTGAGCTCAATCAGCAGGAGGAGTTGACCGCCGGCTTGGTGATGCTGCTGAAGAAGAGTGTTGCCTCGGAGAAGAAGGCGACCGAAGAAATCCTGCCACTTCAGGAGGACAAGGCGAAGCTATGCCACGAGATCGACCTGTTGAAGGAGAAGAATGCCAGCTGGAAGAAGCTGCATGAGAATAGTAGTTCCTCGATGAAGATGCTGCAGGCCCTCAGCATGGAACAGAAGGAGGAGTTGGCGAAGCTCCGCATCGAGCACCCGGCTGCTGTCAAGGTATGTAATGCGGCCGTGGAACAGATGATGAAGGCTCGCGTCAAGAAATCCCGCGTCATGGACAGAATGAAGAAGATGGCGGAGGAGACGCGCAAGGAGATGGAGGTCGTGGAGGCGATGAAGAAGCAGTTACGACTCCGTGGTGAATTAGATCATTTGGGGTGATAATCTTCCTTCTTATTTTGCTCATGTGTTTCATCTTTTGCTTCGGGTGTTTCGCCGCACGTGTCATGTTCTCTGCGAGGCATGAATAGAACAATGTTTTTTGAGGGAATGAATAGATTTTGTGAGCATAGGGATTTTAGTTTTGTGAGCATAAGAATTGAAACATAAAGCGAGCATCATGAAGAATATGACTAGCACATATAAGTCTAACCCACTTCCTATGCATAGGGATTTTGTGAGCAAACAACTTGTGGGAACAAGAATCAACTTGCATAGGAAGGTAAAACAAGCATAACTTCAAAACTTTAAGCACATAGAGAGGAAACTTGATATTATTGCAATTCCTACAAGCATATATTCCTCCCTCATAATAATTTTCAGTAGCATCATGAATGAATTCAACAATATAACCAACACCTAAAGCATTCTTTTCATGATCTACAAGCATAGAAAATTTACTACTCTCCACACAAGCAAAATACTTCTCATGAATAATAGTGGGAGCAAACTCAACAAGATAACTATCATGTGATTGAAAATTAAGATCAAGATGACAAGTTTCATTTATATCATTATTCTTTATAGCATACAAGTCATCACAATAATCATCATAGATAGGAGTCATGCTTTCATCATAGTAAATTTGCTCATCAAAGCTTGGGGGACAAAAAATATCATCTTCATCAAACATAGCTTCCCCAAGCTTGTGGCTTTGCATATCATTAGCATCATGTATATTCAAGGAATTCATACTAACAACATTGCAATCATGCTCATCATTCAAATATATAGTGCCAAACATTTTATAGATTTCTTCTTCTAGCACTTGAGCACAATTATCCTTTCCATCATACTCACGAAAGATATTAAAAAGGTGAAGCATATGAGACAAACTCAATTCCATTTTTTTATAGTTTTCTTTTATAAACTAAACTAGTGATAAAACAAAAAACTAAAAGACTCGATTGCAAGATCTAAAGATATACCTTCAAGCACTCACCTCCCCGGCAACGGCGCCAGAAAAGAGCTTAGTTGATGGGGTGTTAGTGCCGCTTTCCTCGCCTCCCCGGCAACGGCGCTAAAAAAGAGCTTGATGTCTACTACACAACCTTCTTCTTGTAGACGTTGTTGGGCCTCCAAGTGGAGAGGTTTGTAGGACAGTAGCAAATTTCCCTCAAGTGGATGACCTAAGGTTTATCAATCCGTAGGAGGCATAGGATGAAGATGGTCTCTCTCAAGCAACCCTGCAACCAAACAACTAAGAGTCTCTTGTGTCCTCAACACACCCAATACAATGGTAAATTGTATAGGTGCACTAGTTCAGCGAAGAGATGGTGATACAAGTGGTATATGGGTAGTAGATAAAGGTATTTGTAATCTGAAATTATAAAAACAGCAAGGTAGCAAGTGATAAAAGTGAGCATAAACGGTATTGCAATGATAGGAAACAAGGCCTAGGGTTCATACTTTCACTAGTGTAAGTTCCCTCAACAGTGATAACATAATTGGATCATATAACTATCCCTCAACATGCAACAAAGAGTCACTCCAAAGTCACTAATAGCGGAGAACGAACGAAGAGATTATGGTAGGGTACGAAACCACCTCAAAGTTATTCTTTCCAATCAATCCGTTGGGCTATTCCTATAAGTGTCACAAACAGCCCTAGAGTTCGTACTAGAATAACACCTTAAGAGACAAATCAACCAAAACCCTAATGTCACCTAGATACTCCAATGTCACCTCAAGTATCCGTGGGTATGATTATACGATATGCGTCACACAATCTCAGATTCATCTATTCAACCAACACATAGAACCTCAAAGAGTGCCCTAAAGTTTCTACCGGAGAATCACGACGAAAACATGTGCCAACCCCTATGCATAGGTTCATGGGCGGAACCCGCAAGTTGATCACCACAACATACATCAAGTGAATGACGTGATATCCCATTGTCACCACAGATACGCACGGCAAGACATACATCAAGTGTTCTCAAATCTTTAAAGACTCAATCCGATAAGATAACTCCAAAGGGGAAACTCAATTCATTACAAGAGAGTAGAGGGGGAGGAGAAACATAAGATCCAACTATAATAGCAAAGCTCGTGATACATCAAGATCGTGCCAAATCAAGAACATGAGAGAGAGAGAGAGATCAAACACATAGCTACTGGTACAAACCCTCAGCCCCGAGGGAGAACTACTCCCTCCTCGTCATGGAGAGCACCGAGATGATGAAGATGGACACCGGAGAAGGATTCCCCCTCCGGCAGGGTGCCGGAATGTGTCTAGATTGGCTTTCGGTGGCTACGAAGGCTTCTGGCGGCGGAACTCCCGATCTAATGTGCGTTGTGGTGTTTTTAGGGTATATGGAGATATATAGGTGGAAGAAATACGTCAGGGGGGACACGAGGGGCCCGCGAGGGTGGAGGGCGCGCCCAGGGGGTGAGCGCGCCCCCCTGCCTCATGGCCTCCTCGTAGATCCCCCGATGTGCACTCCAAGTCTTCTGGGCTTCTTTCCTTCCAAAAATGAGTTCCGTGAAGTTTCAGGTCAATTGGACTCCGTTTGATTTTCCTTTTCTTCGAAACCCTAAAACAAGGTAAAAACAAAAATTGGCACTGGGCTCTGGGTTAATAGGTTAGTCCCAAAAATGATATAAAAGTGTATAATAAAGCCCATAAACATTCAAAAGAGTAGATAATATAGCATGGAGCAATAAAAAATTATAGATACGTTGGAGACGTATCAGCATCCCCAAGCTTAATTCCTGCTCGTCCTCGAGTCGGTAAATGATAAAAACAGAATTGTTGATGCGAAGTGCTACTTGGCATAATTTCATTGTTGTTCTTCTTAATTGTGATATGAATATTCAGATCCGAAAGATTCAAGAAAAAAGTTCATATTGACATAAAAATGATAATACTTCAAGCATACTAACTAAGCAATCATGTCTTCTCAAAATAACATGGCCAAAGAAAGTTCATCCCTACAAAATCATATAGTTTAGTCATGCTCCATTTTCGTCACACAAGAAAGCTCTCATCATGCACAACCCCGATGACAAGCCAAGCAATTGTTTCATACTTTAGTAATCTCAAACCTATAAACTTTCACGCAATACATGAGCGCGAGCCATGGATATAGCACTATGGGTGGAATAGAATAATGAGGGGGTTATATGGAGAAGACAAAAAAGGAGAAAGTCTCACATCAACGAGGCTAATCAATGGGCTATGGAGATGCCCACCGATTGATGTAATGCAAGGAGTAGGGATTGCCATGCAACGGATGCACTAGAGCTATAAATGTATGAAAGCTCAACAAAAGAAACTTAAGTGGGTGTGCATCCAACTTGCTTGCTCACGAAGACCTAGGGCACTTGAGGAGGCCCATTGTTGGAATATACAAGCCAAGTTCTATAATGAAAAATTCCCACTAGTATATGAAAGTGACAACATAAGAAACTCTCTATCATGAAGATTATGGTGCTACTTTGAAGCACAAGTGTGGCAAAGGATAGTAGCACTGTCCCTTCTCTCTTTTTCTCTCATTTTTTTATTTGGACTTCTCTCTTTTTTATGGCCTTTCTCTTTTTTTTGGCCTTCTCTTTTTTTATGGCCTTTCTCTTTTTTTATTCCTCACTTGGGACAATGCTCTAATAATGATGATCATCACACTTCTATTTATTTACAACTCAATGATTACAACTCGATACTAGAACAAAGATGACTCTATATGAATGCCTCCGGCGGTGTACCGGGATATGCAATGAACCAAGAGTGACATGTATGAAAGAATTATGAACGGTGGCTTTTCCACAAATACTATGTCAACTACATGATCATGCTAAGCAATATGACAATGATGATGTGTGTCATAATAAACGGAACGGTGGAAAGTTGCATGGAAATATATCTCGGAATGGCTATGGAAATGCCATAATAGGTAGGTATGGTGGATGTTTTGAGGAAGATATAAGGAGGTTTATGTGTGAAAGAGCGTATCATATCACGGGGTTTGGATGCACCCGCGAAGTTTGCGCCAACTCTCAAGGTGAGAAAGGGCAATGCACGGTACCGAAGAGGCTAGCAAGGATGGAAGGGTGAGAGTGCGTATAATCCATGGACTCAACATTAGTCATAAAGAACTCACATACTTATTGCAAAAATCTACAAGTCATCAAAAACCTCGGCACTACGCGCATGCTCCTAGGGGGATAGATTGGTAGGAAAAGACCATCGCTCGTCCCCGACCGCCACTCATAAGGAGGACAATCAAATAACACCTCATGTTTCAAATTTGTTACATAACGTTTACCATACGTGCATGCTACGGGACTTGCAAACTTCAACACAAGCATTTCTCAATTTCACAACTACTCAACTAGCACAACTTTGATATTATTACCTCCATATCTCAAAACAATCATCAAGCATCAAACTTCTCTTAGTATTCAATACACTCATAAGAAAGTTTTATTATTAATCTTGTATACCTAGCATATTAGGATTTTAAGCAAATTACCATGCTATTTAAGACTCTCAAAATAATATAAGTGAAGCATGAGAGTTCATCTATTTCTTCAAAATAAAACTACCACCATGCTCTAAAAGATATAAGTGAAGCACTAGAGCAAATGACAAACTACTCCGAAAGATATAAGTGAAGATCAATGAGTAGTCGAATAATTATGCAACTATGTGAAGACTCTCTAACATTTAATAATTTAAGATCTTGGTATTTTATTCAAACAGCAAGAAAAGCAAAATAAATGACATTCTAAGAATGGCAAACATCATGTGAAGAAGCAAAAACTTAGGATCAACCGAAACTAACCGATAGTTGTCGAAGAAGAAAGGTGGGATGCCAACCGGGGCATCCCCAAGCTTAGATGCTTGAGACTTCTTGAAATATTATCTTGGGGTGCCTTGGGCATCCCCAATCTTGAGCTTTTGTGTTTCCTTAATTCCTCTCATATCACGGTCTCCCTAAATCTCAAAAGCTTCATCCACACAAAACTCAACAAGGACTCGTGAGATAAGTTAGTATAAACCATTGCAAAAACCTTATCATACTCTATGTAGAAAATCACTAAAATTATTATTCAAAATTGCATACTAAACTCCTATGCATATTTAATAGTCCTATCCTCAAATAGAATCATTAAAGAAGCAAACATATGCAAACAATGCAAACATAACAGCAATCTGCCTAAACAGGATAGTTTGTAAAGAATGCTGCAACATCCATACTTCCCTAGCTCGAAAAATTATGAAAGAAAATTACCACTGTAGTAAATTTATCATATCTTAATATGCAAAAGGTTTCAAAATTTTATCACATTCTGACTTTTCTAGGGAATTATTGCAACAGCGGTAAACTTTCTGTTTTCAAACAGCAACATGTATACTTGTAACATAGGCATAGTAAAGGCTATCAATGCCACTTTTATTGAAATAAAATATGCAAAACATTGTTCTAAATAACATAAATCAAATCCTAACAAAATAAATTGACGCTCCAAGCAAAACACATATCATGTGGCGAATAAAAATATAGCTCCAAGTAAAGTTACCGATGAACGAAGACGAACGAGGGGATGCCCCGGAAGGGCATCCCCAAGCTTAGGCTCTTGGTTGTCCTTGAATATTACCTTGGGGTGCCTTGGGAATCCCCAAGCTTAGGCTCTTGCCACTCCTTATTCCATAGTCCATCAAATCTTTACCCAAAACTTGAAAACTTCACAACACAAAACTCAACAGAAAACTCATAAGCTCCGTTAGCGAAAGAAAACAAAACACCACTTCAAGGTACTGTAAGGAACTCATTATTTATTTATATTGGTGTTAAACCTACTGTATTCAAACTTCTATATGGTTTATAAACTCTTTTACTAGCCATAGATTCATCAAAATAAGCAAACAACACACGAAAAACAGAATCTATCAAAAACAGAACAGTCTGTAGTAATCTGTAACTAACGCAAACTTCTAGAACCCCAAAAATTCTAAAATAAAATGCTGGACCTGAGGAATTTGTATATTAATAATATGAAAACATAATTAACTAAATAGCACTCTCCAATAAAAAATGGCAGCTAATATCGTGAGCGCTAAAGTTTCTGTTTTTTACAGCAAGATCAACAAGACTTTCCCCAAGTCTTGCCAACGGTTCTAATTGGCACAAACACTAATTAAATGCATAAAACCACTTCTAAAAAGAGGCTAGATGAATTATTTAATACTAAACAGGAACAAAAATCAAGGAAAAAAATAAAGTTGGGTTGCCTCCCAACAAGCGCTATCGTTTAACGCCCCTAGCTAGGCATGATGATTTCAACGATGCTCACATAAAGGATAAGAATTGAAACATAAAGAGAGCATCATGAAGAATATGACTAGCACATTTAAGTCCAACCCACTTCCTATGCATAGGGATTTTGTGAGCAAACAACTTGTGGGAACAAGAATCAACTTGCATAGGAAGGTAAAACAAGCATAACTTCAAAACTTTAAGCACATAGAGAGGAAACTTGATATTATTGCAATTCCTACAAGCATATATTCCTCCAACATAATAATTTTCAGTAGCATCATGAATGAATTCAACAATATAACCAGCACCTAAAGCATTCTTTTCATGATCTACAAGCATAGAAATTTACTACTCTCCACACAAGCAAAATTCTTCTCATGAATAATAGTGGGAGCAAACTCAACAAAATAACTATCATGTGATTGAAAATTAAGATCAAGATGACAAGTTTCATTTATATCATTATTCTTTATAGCATACAAGTCATCACAATAATCATCATAGATAGGAGGCATGCTTTCATCATAGTAAATTTGCTCATCAAAGCTTGGGGGACAAAAAAATATCATCTTCATCAAACATAGCTTCCCCAAGCTTGTGGCTTTGCATATCATTAGCATCATGTATATTCAAGGAATTCATACTAACAACATTGCAATCATGCTCATCATTCAAATATATAGTGCCAAACATTTTATAGATTTCTTCTTCTAGCACTTGAGCACAATTATCCTTTCCATCATACTCACAAAAGATATTAAAAAGGTGAAGCGTATGAGACAAACTCAATTCCATTTTTTTATAGTTTTCTTTTATAAACTAAACTAGTGATAAAACAAGAAACTAAAAGACTCGATTGCAAGATCTAAAGATATACCTTCAAGCACTCACCTCCCCGGCAACGGCGCCAGAAAAGAGCTTAGTTGACGGGGTGTTAGTGCCGCTTTCCTCGCCTCCCCGGCAACGGCGCCAGAAAAGAGCTTGATGTCTACTACACAACCTTCTTCTTATAGACGTTGTTGGGCCTCCAAGTGCAGAGGTTTGTAGAACAGTAGCAAATTTCCCTCAAGTGGATGACCTAAGGTTTATCAATCCGTAGGAGGCGTAGGATGAAGATGGTCTCTCTCAAGCAACCCTCCAACCAAATAACAAAGAGTCTCTTGTGTCCCCAACACACCCAATACAATGGTAAATTGTACAGGTGCACTAGTTCGGCGAAGAGATGGTGATACAAGTGGTACATGGATAGTAGATAAAGGTATTTGTAATCTGAAATTATAAAAACAGCAAGGTAGCAAGTGATAAAAGTGAGCATAAACGGTGTTGCAATGATAGGAAACAAGGCCTAGGGTTCATACTTTCACCAGTGTAAGTTCCCTCAACAATGATAACATAATTGGATCATATAACTATCCCTCAACATGCAACAAAGAGTCACTCCAAAGTAACTAATAGCGGAGAACGAACGAAGAGATTATGGTAGGGTACGAAACCACCTCAAAGTTATTCTTTCCAATCAATCCGTTGGGCTATTCCTATAAGTGTCACAAACAGCCCTAGAGTTCGTACTAGAATAACACCTTAAGACACAAATCAACCAAAACCCTAATGTCACCTAGATACTCCAATGTCACCTCAAGTATCCGTGGGTATGATTATACGATATGCGTCACACAATCTCAGATTCATCTATTCAACCAACACATAGAACCTCAAAGAGTGCCCCAAAGTTTCTACCGGAGAATCACGACGAAAACATGTGCCAACCCCTATGCATAGGTTCATGGGCGGAACCCGCAAGTTGATCACCACAACATACATCAAGTGAATGACGTGATATCCCATTGTCACCACAGATACGCACGGCAAGACATACATCAAGTGTTCTCAAATCTTTAAAGACTCAATCCGATAAGATAACTCCAAAGGGGAAACTCAATTCATTACAAGAGAGTAGAGGGGGAGGAGAAACATAAGATCCAACTATAATAGCAAAGCTCGTGATACATCAAGATCGTGCCAAATCAAGAACATGAGAGAGAGAGAGAGAGATCAAACACATAGCTACTGGTACATACCCTCAACCCCGAGGGAGAACTACTCCCTCCTCGTCATGGAGAGCACGGGGATGATGAAGATGGCCACCGGAGAAGGATTCCCCCTCTGTCAGGGTGCCAGAACGGGTCTAGATTGGCTTTCGGTGGCTACGGAGGCTTCTGGCGGCGGAACTCCCGATCTATTGTGTGTTCTGGTGTTTTTAGGGTATATGGAGATATATAGGTGGAAGAAATACGTCAGGGGGGCCACGAGGGGCCCGCGAGGGTGGAGGGCGCTCCCCCCTGCCTCGTGGCCTCCTCGTAGATCCCCCGACGTGCACTCCAAGTCTTCTGGGCTTCTTTCCTTCCAAAAATGAGTTCCATGAAGTTTCAGGTCAATTGGACTCCGTTTGATTTTTCTTTTCTTCGAAACCCTAAAACAAGGTAAAAACAGAAACTGGCACTGGGCTCTGGGTTAATAGGTTAGTCCCAAAAATGATATAAAAGTGTGTAATAAAGCCCATAAACATTCAAAACAGTAGATAATATAGCATGGAGCAATGAAAAATTATAGATACGTTGGAGACGTATCAAGTACTATTAAAAAGGCTAGTCACAATAATGGTGTCCAGCACAACCCACCCCTCAAATAAAACTAAGAGGGTGCTTGGATACATTTTAGTCCCATGAGTAAAAGTAGTGGGACTAAAACATGCTAGCCTCACCCATACTTGGATCCAAATACTAAAAAGGCTAAAATCAAGTTAATGAGCATTTATTATCCTCCAAACCCTCCAATCAAGAACTCGCCTGTGTTAAAGGAGAGGAGTTAAATGAGTAGAGAGAGGACTAATCCACATTTTAGTAGGGGTACCCCTGACTAAAAAAATTTAGTCTCAAGACTAGTTTTAGCCCCTCTTTAGTCAGGGGTGCTTGGAACTTTAGCCTCTTAAAGAGACTATTTTTAGTTAGACTAAAATAAGTCCCTTGGATCCAAGCACCCTCTAAGCATCCTGGAATTCTTTGACAAAACTAAGCACCCTGAAATTATTTGACAACTAAATTGTTGGCTATATGATGTTGGCCATATATATTGTATGTATATAATGTGAAGAAACGAGTGGTAGTACTATACCAACTAAAAGATGAAATGTAAGAAATAC
This sequence comes from Triticum urartu, assembly GCF_003073215.2. Classification (NCBI taxonomy): domain Eukaryota; kingdom Viridiplantae; phylum Streptophyta; class Magnoliopsida; order Poales; family Poaceae; genus Triticum; species Triticum urartu. The sequence goes on along the minus strand of NC_053028.1, from coordinate 143,848,214 downwards.
TAGTATGTACGTACTGAAGAGTTAAAGTAACGAGAAGAAACATAACATAGTTCTGCTGGGGGCTCAGCACAACACACCCCTCAAATTAAATTAAGCACACCTGAAATTAAACTTTGCAACTATTCCGGTAGACACTGCATTAGAACCACCATGAGCAATGACACTGCCACCTTACTCGGAGTCCTTGTCCACGTCCTCGACTTCGTCCTTGTCCCTCTTCCTCTTGGCCGATACTTCTTTGCTTGAACCGCACACTTGGCTGTTGCTCTTCATCCAACCCTTGTAGATATTGAAGCAAAGGTAGCCATCCATTGCAGCATAGTGGATGTGGTCTATATCTAGTACATTCTGCTGCCATGCATGACGATGAATCATGTATGGAGGTTTCTCTAGTTTACCGTACAAAGGATGAACCATGGCTCCTGCCAGGGTCAGCATTGAAGGCTGACGAGAGGACACCAGCCGATTCTTCTGGAGGTCGAAGGTGTTGCCTACAACGAGGCCTATCCGACGCAGGACTTCTTTGTCGTTACCAAAGTCTACATTAACGAATTTCACTAGGTTTCTCTCGGGGAAGTCCTTAAAATCCTGGCGCTCAACGTCGGCATGGCATATGTGGTAGACCAAGCATAAGTCATGCACGCAAACCTGGATCACGGCGGGCTTCTTCCTCTCTTTGTCCTTTAGATCCTTCTCTCATCCCAGGACTATGGTGTACTCAACATCTAGCCCAACGACCCACTCATCATCTGAGTCTTCGAACATGCGTCTGAAGCGAGAAAGGCATCCTTTCACCGTCGCGGAAGAACGGGTGTAGATGACGCCGAACTCATCGTCGGTGATGGTTCTAATCTTGTACTCATCGCCGATCGTGGAGATTTGGGACGCCATGGATTTGGGAGATGGGTTAGGATTAGTGGAACTACCGTAATGTGAATGGATGGGACGATTAGTAGCGAACCGCCATAGTATTGAAGGACGTGCGGGGACGAGTAGGAGCGAACTGCCGGTGTGCGAATGGCAGGGTAGTGGCTTTCCATTCTCCCATGATACGGGCTTCCGAGAGCCCTTGGATCTGAGATCGAACGGTTGCATGGCGTGATTCTAGACCTATGGGTGAATATCCTATCCTGGAGGGTTATTCTGCAAATTTTCAGCAACTTAGCATGCGACCGTTTGATTTTAGATCCAAGGGCTGCCAGCGGCCCGTATCATGGTCGCGCCTACCACGACCGTCGTGTCGCTCGCGCGGTCGCGCCCTTGGAGATTTAACATGGTGCATTAGGCTATCTGATGTTGGCATGTCATACATAGTCATCACTTAGTCACTCATACTACAACAAGGTTGGCTATAGCTATAAGTGTTTTTTACTCCTATCTATCTCTTTCTTCGTACTCCCTCCGTCCCATAATATAAGAATGTTTTTGACACTAGTGTAGTGCCAAAAACGTTCTTATATTATGGGACACATGGAGTACTAGTATTTATTGCATTTGCCAAGGAGTGACCTCTTCCAATGAAATGGTGTTGCTAAGTTTGCTTCATTTAATTAGCTATAGACTCAAAATTGTCTTTTCACCTAGGTACACGCGTTTAGCACAGTTTCTTCCTTGGGTCACACTAGTCTCTCTCTTCTTGATTAACTTGCCACATCAGACTTTATGCCTATGTGGCAAGCTTAAGCACCTGTAGGAGCAAGTAAAAGTAAGTACAATAGTGCGCTTTAGATGGCATTTTTGCATATGTGAAGGAAAAAGAGGCAAGGAAAAAGTGGAGAAGTGGGCTCTCATGCAAGAGCCAGCCTCTACTACATGATGGAGCATTGGGAGAGGCACCTGTATGGAGGTGGTCAGGAATCAGGAGACTCACGCCGGTCATAGCGCCGTAGTTAAAATGATAATGGCAAGTCAAATCACGGGGCCCCACCTGTCTAGTAGTAACTCGCTGTCAAATCACACAACCCTACGTTTGCAGCAGCCTACTCCCTCGTCTTCTCGTGTCTCTGTCGAACCGACTAGGCGGAACTGCCCCACCGCCTACCGCACAGGAAAAGCCCCGCCCTCGACTTTTAAATAGTATACAGTATACTAATTTTGTATCCATGGATTGCGCTCGCGCCATGTAGCAAAGCATCTAGAAAACGGCGGTACACATGTACGGAGTATACAGCACGCCCGTCGCGTTCGCGTCGCACCCCAGACGGTCGGTCGGTCTGGCACGCTGCTCTCCGAATGGAACGCGTGTCATATTGCGGTTTCAGATATATTTCTAGCACTTAAAAAATGTAGTTTTATAGGAGTATAAAAGTGCAGACAATGTGATTCCCAGAGAAGAAACTGCAATTTTCAGTTTCAGATAAGAAACTGCAAGTTCAGTTTCAGATAAGAAACTGCAACTTTCAGAGGCAGAGCATTTATATTAACACGGCCTTTTCAAACAGGGTTAACATCATGTTGGAAGTGTTATTCATGGTCGAAAATGGAACTACCAGCCAGTTAACATCATGTTGATCAACATTCATGCATAGCATATCTTCATATGATGCACAGTCAAAATGCCCACACAATGTCGAGTGTGCGAAACATAGAGAAAACGAGGGACGAAGTTTTGGCAAGTGTTGGACGTGGTTTTGGGCTGCCCCGTCTAGGCTTTCATTTTTAACATGCGCAGCCCACGACCTTGGATGGGAGGTCCATAGGCCTGTTTGTATTTTCTTAGGGTCGTCATGTATCGACCGGTCTATGGACCTCCCATCCGAGGTTTTATTTTTGGCAGCCCAATTTATGTATTTTTTTGAAGAAAACGCAGAGGTGTGTTCTATTTTTCTATATAAAAATAGGAACGCCAGGTCCAACTTATGTTTCCCTTCTGACTATATTATATATATTTAAATTATTTTATATGTTATTATATATTATTTTCATTGTCATCATATATTTAACAGATACTTACATATGTAAGAAAACAATATCCCACGTCTTATTAACTTATAAAAATAATTTCTTAACAAATAAAATCCTGGATTGTTTTGGCATGAAAATCGTAGTGATTGTGTACAAAAGCTTGGTAAGATTTAAGGACGAGTGTAATAATATCACTTATTATTTAAATATATTTATAACAAAATGCTCAACCCCTTTTTTATTTTTTTGATAACATTGCTGGCCCAACCCAACATTATAATTAGAATCAGCCCAGTAAAATCGTGTATTTCGAGAAAGTGCAAATGGCCTGTAGTTTTTTAGGAAATAAAATAAATGGGCCGCATGGACGCTACATTATTTGTTCACCCAGCCCAGCTAATGGTTGTAATTCAAAAAAGATCAAATTGACTGTAAATTCTACCACGCAAAAAAAGACTATAAATTCTGAAAAAATGGGTTGAATATGTGCCACATTTTTGGAGGCTGAAATGTGGGCCAATAGGTCGAAGCCAACGCAAGTCGTTGTCAATTTACTCAACAAATGATTTTGACATGTTAGCCGTTGGATTTACATCGAACGACCGGCATCCATCTTCAATCTCTCATCTTCTTCCTCCAGTGCCGTCGGGACCACCTCCCGCCTCCTGTTGCTAGCAGCTCTGCTTAGCACGCTTCGCTATGGAGCGCTACTCCACCGTTGGCCAGGCCATCCCTTCACCCCTCATATTCTTCTCCACCGACTGCCAAACCACACCGCACTAGAACAAGTTAACCCTCGTACACCTCTCCGTCTGCGACTCTACTCCCGCGTCTTCCCATCTCCGGCTCGTTACTGTCCGGGGCCTCGCCGTCGTCCACCACCTTGGATGCGCTCGGCGCGGCATGGTCAACGTGGTCAACGAACGACACCATCAAAAGTAAACTGTGCGTGGAGAGGCTGACAACTAGGTCCACGGCCGCACACAAGGAAATGCATCCTTATTACGCGCAAAATAATGATTCCTCCACCTGATATCTGGGACCCACCGGAAGGGCCTCTGTATTTCGCGAAAATAACGTGCCCCTGCTGACATGTCGGACCCACCAGCCATCTTCGCGCGCAAGGAAGTGCCTCCTTATTACGCACAAAAAATGAATATTTACCCTGCCAGCTGGAACCCAGCATAGTGGGAGGCTGACTTGTGGGCCTACCAAGTTGACGGGGACGGAGGGCTTTGTCAACTTAGTCAATATGAACGATTCTAGCTCCTGTTACCGTACGATGTTCATCCAACGGCCGTAGTGCTTCCTCAACCTCTGGTCTTCTTGCTCCAGCCGCCCAAACCAGCGCCGGTCGTGCCGCGTGCTCCTGTCTCCTGTGGCCGGCTGTGATGCCGCGGAGGCCTCACCGCCCCTACTACTCCCACCGATGGCTAGGACATCCCTCTACTCACCCACACCCCCTGTTATTCTGCGGCGACAGTAGCCTCACACCGCAGCCGAACCAGTGAACCCTCGTACTCCTCTTCACGTGGGCATCCACTGCCGCGTCTTCCTCGGCTCCGAGTCGTCCCCTTCCTAGTCCTCGCCGTCGTCCACCACCGTGGTGCTCTCGGCGCAATGTGGTCAACGTGGTCAAGGGACGACTTCCATCGGACATGGACTGTATGTGGAGAGGCTGACAGCTGGGTCCACGGCCGCAGCAAGGAAGTGCCTCCTTATTAGGTGCAAAATAATGATTCCTCCACCTGACAGCGGGGACCCACTGGACGGGCCACCGTATTTCGCGAAAAAAACGTTTCCCCCTGACTGCTGGGACCCACCAGCTACATCTTCGCACGCAAGGAAGTGCGTCCGGGCAAAAAAAAACGATTCGCCCCCCTGACTGCTGGGACCCATCAGCTACATCTTCGCACGCAAGTGCCTGATAGTCGAGACCCACCTAGTCAAAGCGTACGTAGCGTTGTCATTCTGGTCGCGAACGTGTATGTACATATATACTGGTGGATGTAGAGGCGCGCACGTGTCGTAGTAGAGGCGCATACGTGTCGTAGTAGAGGCGCGCACGTAGCTTGTACACATACGTACAGCGGCCAGGGTGCAAGAAAGAAAATGCGGCCACGTATGTGTACATGCGGGCGGGGTCTCGAACACCTACTCGCGCATACGTACAGCCAGGGCTCGTGTACATGGCTGGGTCAGAACGGAGAAACAACTCGTCGTCGTGTTCATGAGGAGGCAACGGAATGCGTCGTGTTCATGGGGAGGCAATGGAATGCGTCGTGTTCATGGGGAGGCAACGGAATGAGTCGTGTTCATCGGGAGGCAACGGAACACGTGGGAGCCAACCGGCTGGGTCGGAACGGAATGTGTGGTCGTGTTCATCGGGAGGGCTTGGACGGAACATGCGATGGAAACGAGGCCTGGCGTACCGCAAAACGGAGGAAACAGACCTCCTACATTCGGAACGGGGTCCTGTTGATCAGGAGGGGTGTGGCGTACCGCAAAACGGAGGAAACGGACCTCCTACGGTCGAAACGGGGGTCCTGTTGATCGGGAGGGGTGTGGCGTACCGCAAAACGGACGAAACGGACCTCCTACGGTCGAAACGGGGGTCCTATTCATCGGGAGGGGTGTGGCGTACCGCAAAACGGGACTCCACGGGATACTGTTCATCTCCACCGTCGACCTCCTCCAGCCTCCACGGGCTACTGTCAACCTCCTCCAGCCTCCACGGGCTCCTGTTCATCCAGCCACCACTGCGCGCTACTCCACCAGCTACTGTTCAACCACCCCTCCACCGTCTACTGTTCATCCAGCCCTCCATACCATGAGGTCCTGTTCAACCACCCCTCCACGGGCACCCCTCCACCGTCTACTGTTCATCCGGCCCTCCACACCACGGGGTCCTGTTCATCCAACCCCCCCCCCCCGCAACGCTCACTGTTCATCCAATCGATCGGCTTCAGTTAGCAGCAATAGCGAAGGAATCGCTCGATCGGGTTCAGTTAACAGCCATCGATCGATCGCTCGGGTTCAGTAACACATAGCCTGCAGTGTAATCGCTCGGGTTTAGTTAGAGCCCAACGCCTCGCTCGGGTTCAGTAAGAGCCAACACCTCCCACACACGCGCGTACGTGTACGAGAGAAACGCGCATCGCTCGGCCCCCGACCTCCCACCGTAACCGGGAACTCCCCGAAATTTTCCTCCCCCTCGCTTCTACCATGGTTTTTTTCGTCATGGACGGCCCATAGAATGTCATGCAGCTGCGTTTCCGGCCCGCCCAGGATGAAAAGCCCATTTTTTGTCATGATTAATTATCAACACTAATTAATGACCACCCTTGTGCAACCCAAAGTCTCTGCTAACAACATATACTACCTTGCTTGAGATCCTATGAAGAAGAAGTTGCTTTGTCCATTATATTTTTGGCCATCATGTATTAACTAATTTTTTGTTGACCTACGGGTTTGCGAAGAGTGAAATTAACTAATTTTTGCAAACATATAGATTTTTGACTAATTTATTGTTAACCTACAGCTCTATGTAGAGAGAAATCAACTAATTTTTAGTTAACCTGTAGGTCTGTTAAGAGTAAAACCAAACTATGCAGATCAATATGGTATGCACTACATGATTTGATGTAAATATTGTTTCTATTTCAATTTTTTGCTATCACTTCAAAAAAATACAGTTGATAAATCTGAAATTTGCAATGTCTACAAACCCGACAAGTAGAAAATACCCTTGATTTGGCAAGGCCACAACAAATGTATGTTTTTTACTTATCAAGTGTATTTGGTTTTCGGTCTGAACATCCCGTAGTTAAAGTGTAGAAGTAAGATTTTTCAATTGAAGGAAGCCATTTGTTGGCAGTTGTGCCGAGTAGTTACATTGTGACAGAGGTGGGAACAAAATCATCATCAGATTTGGAAATGTTTTCTGGCGTTAGTAGTGCATGGGACCAGCAAAGGCTTGGTAGATGCAACCAAGATTCTGCATATTCAAGACCAACATGTGTTAGTTCATGTTTATAATTGGTTATGAGCTCAGAGCATTAGTTCATCCATGAAATTGCTAAAACCTGATTGTGTTAAATAAAAGATCCACGATGTGAAATTTTTGTTTGAATCATCTATTTGTTTCACATATCTTGTCGCCTGTATCAATGCACGTGCATTTACACGAGCATCTTGTTGATTTAGGCTATCTATTTGTGACTAACTTGTTTGTGCCATGGGGCACAAACTGTGCAAATCATGTTCGTTTTCAATAAATTTCTGGTGAAACACAAACCACTCTTTGGGTGTGCCAATTTCAGCCTTTCTTTTTCATTTGGGGTTGTGTTCACTTTTGACTGTAATTTTAACACCGATAAAATACTAAAAGAGCGTATATATGAGTTTTTTCCCCACAATCTAGATCATTAACTACCTTATAGGGATTATAAGCTATTTTACAGGAAAATGTTGACTCATCCTTTGACTCAAGAAGCAAAATTGAGGTTGTGGTGTGAATTTTTGAAAACTGATGTTTGGTGTGATTATGTACAACAAGGAAGAAGCTTTTGGCTTTGTTGAAGATAGAAGGTCTAACGTGTCTCACCCTGATGCAAATTTGAGTTTAATGGGGCATTAACAAGCTTTGAATATAAAATAATTTTGTTTTTATTGGCAGCGGCTATAGGAGGGAAGTTGCATCATGTTGTGAACATTGTATCTTCAAGACATATCTTTTTGTTGGTTAGCTAACGTTGTTTGATAAACAAATAGTCAAATGTTGTTTATGATGCATGAACTTTTTTAGAGGGTTAGATCCTGGAAACCAATGAATATTTTCTGTTTTGAGTTTCAGCACAAACAAACCTATGCTTTTCCTCCATGATATCAGATTCAGATAGAAAAAATAGATGTCCCTCCGTGCTTGGAAACCCTGCCACTGAGGAGCTTAGTTAGCATATACAAAGAAAGATGTGTGTTGTTTCTATTTTGATCGATGTGCTGTTCGTGTCGTTATTTTTGCTAGATATGTGAGTCCAAGATGCGTACTGCTGCTGCTACTATTTTTACTTGCTCTTCTATTGCTCCTCATGTATATATGTATGTCTATTATTGCAGTTTTTTATGGATAATCAGCAATATTTTGGTCATTAGCAAGGTGGTGCTGGATTGGATAATTTGAATTGGAGTGAAGCACAAGACAATCTTGTTGGACCTGAACTTTCTACCCTTCAAAGCAGGCCTTGAGAAATTGTGACTTTTGTGTTAATTGATTACTCTTTGATGCTGATGAATAAATGGCTTAGATGTGGTTGTCCGGTAAACCAAACTATTATGAAGTGAAAATTGCTATATCAGTTTTTGTAGACTACGTAAGCTCGACACCATCTTTTGTGAAGGAATTAGGCAACATTTACTTATTTAATCCGCAGAATTAAAAGATCAGGATGGTTTTCTCATGCTGTGCTGGTCGCCATGCCACTATATTCTCTCTTGCAGGTGAAGACAATTGTCCCATGGGTGTTGACGCTAACTGTCCTTTACCTTGTCCAACATGTCCTTCATCGGCATCAAGCAGGTGAGCCACCAACACCTCATGTTCCTACTTTGTAATCCTTTTTGTAGATTTAAATTGGTTATCTGATAACTTCTTGGTGTACTTTTTGTGCTAGCACTGAATTATTCAACCACTTTGATTTGTGGAAGCAACTAAGTTGCTGCTATAGGGCTGCATAATTGGATGAAGGGCGAGGAGGACGAGCTCAAGAAGATTAATAGGTTTGTATCATATATGGGTTTGTGTCATGTTACTTTCAATTAATACAGATGGTTCATCTTCAATGGAAATTTTTGTTTTGCAGAGAGATCAGGTGCAAGATAACAGAAGGCCACTTGCAATAGTTAAACCAGCTAAATACAACATCCCTGAATTTGATGGCAGTGGAACTGACTCTTGGATACAAACTATTGAGATGTATTTTGAGGCTGCTAGAACACCACTGGAGCAGAAAACAGAAATTGTAGTAACTTACCTGAAAGGCCCTGCAATTGAATGGTGGAGAGGAACTGGAATTGTTGCTAACACCCTGCCTTGGTATAAATTCTGTAGGCTCCTGGGTGACAGATTTGCAGAGACATTTGTCTGTGATAATGTGAGATCATTTCATGCACTCACTCAAACATGATTTGTCAATGAGTATATACTCAAATTTGAGCAAGCTATGAATTTGATGAGAAGAGACAATCCCGCTCTTCCTCAAGATTACTACAAAACCAGCTTTATCTCTGGCTTACACGACAACATTCAACATTATGCCCAATGTCATGAACCTCAAGATTTGCAGAAAGCTATCTGGCTAGCTAGAAGAATGGAACAAGCACAACCCCCTAGGAAACAATTTCCTCAATAAATGCAACCTCCACTCAGAAGACAAGTTCAGTTTGACCCTGGTAAACCAGCTACAAACAATACTGCTACTATTATCGAGCAAGCTAGGTTAAAGGGCATCTGTTACAAGTGCAAGGAACCCTGGTTCCCAGGACACAAAAAAGTTTGCAAGGTGGCTAATCAAGCTCAAATACAGGCTCTACAAGAGCATTGTCCAGATGATGTTGAGCTGGTTTACTACACTGCTAGTTCTGAAGAAATTGAAGAAGCTGACACTGAAGATGCAAAAAACTGTGTTGATCAGGCACCGAAATTTTTTATGCATGCTCTTGTTGGGGAACGTAGCATGCAATTTCAAAAATTTCCTACGATCACGCAAGATCTATGTAGGATATGCATATCAACGAGAAGGGGAGAGTGTGTCCACGTACCCTCATAGACTGAAAGCGGAAGCGTTAGGTTAACGCGGTTGATGTAGTCGAACGTCTTCATGATCCAACAGATCTAGCACCGAACATACGACACCTCCGAGTTCAGCACACGTTCAGCTCTGTGACGTCCCTCGAACTCTTGATCCAGCAGAGGGTCGAGGGAGAGTTTTGTCAGTATGACGGCATGGTGACAGTGATGGTGATGTGATCCGCGCAGGGCTTCGCCTAAGCACTACGTCGCTATGACCGGAGGAGTAAACTGTGGAGGGGGGCACCACACACGGCTAAGAGAACAATTGATGTGCTACTAGGGGTTGGGGCACCGCCCGGTGACGCCTTCCGAGAAGAAATTTGTGCGGTGCCAGATTGAGAAGCGACCCTTTCATCTCTTTTTCTCTAATTGCTGACGATCATGCACATATAAGTAAGGAACTTGCAATAGAATTTACAACTAATATCAAAACAAAGAACTTTTGAATAAGCAACAATTTGTAATTCTTCTTTCTTGATCCAGAATATTTCATGTTGTCACCTAATTTATAGTACAGATTGGGTCGTCAAATAATGTAGCACCTGTAGACAAGCACAGAAGATCCTGATCTCTTTTCACTTATCTCCTAAAGTATGAGTACCACCAGCTCAGACCTAACATAATCAGATGAACTATCCAGGCATGTGCGGTATTCAACAAGCGATTACCTTGAAGTAACTGTTATCTAACTTCATCCATTCGGATGTCCATATTGTCCACCAGGTGCACCATGACCATTTTTCTATCCAAGAAAATAATGAAAAAACATAGCAGGACACACTGTGTAGGCAAAAAAAATCATATTCCAGCTGACACCGTCAGATGTGAACAAAGGCTAATAAACAATGATACTCCAGCAATATACACTACTCGTATTGAACCAGATTACATAGGTATATGTGACCTTTTCAGCTAGTAAGAAAACCTCGCTTCAATATTGAATTATTTACGATCCCAAAAATCATTCCCCAAAAATGAATCCCTGCAAGGAGGAATATGTGCATCTGAATAGTAGAACCTGGTCCATGTGGGATAGTATGGAACAAAAATAATCTCACTGTATTTGTTTCAGGAACAAGGTTTTTGTTTGCAGCAAAGTGTGGATGTCTATATGGGACTTTGTTGCTGCCATCCAAGTTAAGCTCTTTGTCAGTGTTCTTCTCCACTAACATTGCAGATCCAACAGTTGGAGGAGTTTGGAGGACCATAGCTGGTGCATGGGATGGACCCTGAGGTGTTTGCTGTTGGCCACTGCCCTGTGCAACATCTTGCGGACTTGGAGGGGTTTCTCTAGGCTTTGGTAACCCAGCAATGAAGTTGTTCAATGAGCCATGTAACCTCCCCAATGTTTTTTTCAAATACTGAAAGTTGTTGGCGACATGTTCTCTGAAATCTTCAAAGTCTCATCTGTCCGTCTCTCTGTTTTGCTGCAGGGTTTTTACATGCAATTGCAAAGTTGCAGCTCCGGGTTCTCAATGGAAGAAGAACTCGTATGGTCAGTCATACTTGGATGAAGGAACATAAGGGAGGGTTTTTACAACTAGTAGGGAGCCGAGTAACCTCTCTGAGTGTGATCAGCCAGCGAAGGAAGGAATGTTACCATAGCTTGAGCTGCAACCCGGCCTTGGCCTTCGATCCTGCCATCGCTTGCACCGCCACCAACGCCGCACCATAGGAAGTACACCGGATCTGGGAGGGATTTTACCACAGAGACGGTGTGTTCCTGCAACCTCTTCCCGCACCCAAACCTGTACCGAATTTCTCACCGCCGCCGGGGATCCACCGCCGCCCAACGTCACCGGTGAGAAGTGGAGGATTTTACGGCTCCTCCAACCCCACCTCGGCACCAGATCTTGTGCCGCCAAGGATAAGAACCTTGCTCTGATTACCACTTGTCAGACCCAAGGTGGTCTAAAGAACCACTTTCAGAGAACTATGCCTGAACTTAGCGATTTCATTCACTTTCAGAGGAAAGATTTGGGAGTTCTAGCTCCTTATAGATGAACCTACCTGGCCATGAACACTGGCGATGTAGAAGGGGGAAACCCTAAAAACTGAGAGATGGTTCTCGCGTCTCCAAACTCTGGCTTTATAGCCTTACAAACCAAGAAAATAAAGAGGAAAAATGGATACAGAGCAGTTGGGGTTGATAGCCTTTTGTCGGAAAGTAAACAACGACACTTCAAGGTCGGGGGACCGTCCGATGCGCGATCCACGACGCCAGTTTCATCATAACCCAGCGAAGCGGTACGGGTGAAGAGGAGATGTTAGATCCGGGATGGACGGCTCAGCTGTCTTCGCGCGCCAGAAGTGACAATTCAAATTAACCGAACTTTGCTGTCAGGTGTTGCCAGGTTGTAGATACTCCCTCCATTCCACAATGCAGTGCTTTCTCTATCCACGTGCTTCAACTTTGACCATAAATTTAACTACCAAGACCGATTGCGGCGGGAGCAAAAATTATATTAGTGAATTCGTTTTCGAAAGAAGTTTTCAATTATATAGTTTTTTCTCCCGCCACAGTTGGTCTCATTGGTTAAATTTATAGTCAAAGTTGGACATCGGGAAGCACAGGCGCACTATATTTTGGAATGGAGAGAGTATAACCTTGGGTCCTGACAACAGGTCGCCTGACCTCCCATCACCAACAAAGCATCCACATTGCTTCCAAAATACTACTCCCTCCATTCCAAAATATAGTGCGCCCGCGCTTCTCGAGGTTCAACTTTGACCATAAATTTAACCAACGAGACCAATTGCGGCGAGAGAGAAAATTATATAATTGAAAACTTCTTTCGAATACGAATTCACTGATATAATTTTTGCTCCTGCCGCAATCGGTCTTGGTAGTTAAATTCATGGTCAAAATTAAAGCGCGTGAATAGAGGAAACACTACATTGTGGAATGGAGGGAGTACTAGCATCCAGCAACTAAACCCATCGTACTGCAGGTCTGCAGCAGCACCTAATCCACAGCTACAGTCAACAACTATAGCGGCGGCAGCACGCCAGCGATGCGAGCGCTCGTTCCAGAGCAAGCCAAGTAGCCAACCAGCCAGCAGGAGCTTCGGGTCATTGTGCCTCCTGGCGCACGGCCCAACGCACGCCAGAGACGGCTCCGGCGAGCCCTCCAGCGCCGCCAGCGAGTGGCCTGGACGCGGACGCGCGGCGCCGATAGGAGGGCTGACTTGAGCGGTGCATGATCCGGAAAGGCTCCGCGCGTCTAAGCCCGTGCTCCTTGAAGCAAATCCATGGGAACCTGGTCATCCAGGGCGTCGCTTCGCGCCCCCAGCCCCTGCGGGACTGTCAGCTACCTGAAGTTATCTGCACCTTGAGCACAAGATTCAGTCCAACAGCATACTGGTTCAGTTATAAGCAGAGGACAATCCAACGGCTGACAGCGAAGCACTCAAGATGGAGGGCCTAGATGGACTAAAGCTCTGTTTCACCGTCGCCTGTTACTTTTACATGAACTGTACTGCTCGCTGTCTCTTTCTCTTTTCACCGCGTGGGCGGACAGCCTTATAAGCGCCTGCGTGCGTCGAGGAAGGCATCAATGATTGTATCTCCAAACTACCAAACCCTAGCTTATCTAGTACTACCTTAGAAATCCCAAACTCATAGCTGGGTCTCCGTGATTGGGAGTTAAATTCAGTTCCAATTGGTGCTATTTCTTTGTTCTGTATCTCTGATCCTAGCTGGGATCTGACAATTGGTATCAGTAGCAGTAGATCCTTGGCAGCGAGGCGGCGGAGAGGATTCTGGCGGCGCTGGCGGCGGTAGACAGTTCGCGTGCAGGTGGGCAGCTGAGGTGCGGTTGCCGGTGAGATCCCTACTCCCGGTGGTAAAATCCCGTGACCCAGGCCTATTGGTGCACGAGCGGCGGCGCGGAGCTCCGGTGGCGGCAGGGCTCGAGATCCAACGAGGGTTCCAAGGCTTGTCCTTGTGGTAAAATTCCGGAAGTTGCATCTTGATCCAGATGGTGAAGTGAAGGGAGACGACAAGGCTGACACCGCGGAGGTGGCGACCCTCAAACTCGACATGGAAGAACTGGACGGCAAGGTTGACCACATCAACACAGAGGTCGAAGGCATCCACACCGAGGTCGCCGGCCTCAAGACGCAGCTGACGCGCCTGGAGGAGCTGATGACCCTGATGGACGAACAACTCAAGGGGAGGGCGGAGACGGCGACCAGCGGCGCGCCACAGCAACAACCACCGCCTCCCCAACCTCCTCTCCAACAGCAACAATCACCACCTCCCCAACCTCCTCTCCAACAGATTCCATAGCAAGGACACATCGATCCATCTACTGGCAGACGATCGCCGCTCCTTGATCGTGGCACACCAGTCTGGAGGCGCCATGGGCAGGGAAGTATGCCAGCCCAACCCATTCAGCCAGATTACCAAGAAGACTCGATGCATACTTACAATCAGCAGGTCCAGATTGACCAACACACATATACAGACATGGGAGGCCCTTCCCAATACCAAGGTTATCCAGACCCACATACATTCTGGAGCTACCAACAACAGCAACCCAATTACTATCAACCCAGACCACAACCCCAACCCCCACAATACAACTACCAATGCCAACCTGAGCAAGCACATCAAGAGTATTATCATCATCACCCTCCAGAATATCAAGCCATACAGTATCAACAAGGAGTCCAACAAAGGCCGGTCCTTCCCACTGCAGCAGTTACTGGACAACATTTTCCCACTACACTAGCTGCTGGGCAACAATTACAGCAGCAGGGATATGGCACTCCAAGACAAGCTCCTGCATTTGAGTATGGCAGAGGCCAAGATAGAGATGCCCAATTCTACAGATACATTGCCCGAGCCCCCAAATTTGACTTCCCCAAGTTTGATGGGACCAATCCAATGGAATGGATCAGGACTACCAAGAAGTTCTTCTCCATGGTCCATGTGCCTGAAGAAGCTAAATGTGACTATGCCCAAATGCACCTAACAGGGAAAGCAGATACTTGGCTCAGAAACTCAGGGGTACTCGAGGAAAATTTGGACTGGGACAATTTCTGTTCTGCTCTGCTGAAAAGATTTTCGGAGGACAGCTCATATGAGGTTCTAGAGAACTTCCATTCACTAAAGCATGGTCAGAGTTCAGTAGCTGAATATATCGACAGATTTGAGGAAAAGATGGTATCTTACAAGAGAGAAAACCCTGGAGTAGCTGATAGCTACTATGTGAAGTGCTTCATTAATGGACTCCAACCTGAGATCAAACACTTCCTAAAACCATTCAAACCAACCTCACTATATACTGCTGTAGAGACAGCTAGAGATATGGAGCTAGGCGCACAAGCTCAACAAGCACAGAAGAAAAACTACGCATCTGGTAGCTATTCCAAGAACCACTCCGCATCTCAGCCACCAACCAAACCAAAGTGGAATGATAACAACTCTACCAGAAAAGAAGGAGACACTAAAGGCACTGTCAAAACTGACAGACCTTACAGAGAACCTGGTACTTGCAGGTACTGTGGAGGGAAGTGGGTTTTTGGCCACAAGTGTGCCCAATATAAGACACTGAACATGATGGCTGCAGAAGGAACCACTGACCAAGAACAAGTGACTGAAGATCCACTCCAAGAGCAAACACAAACTGAAGGAAATGCATCACCTGCTACTACTCCCACGGAAGAGGAGCAGTGCATGCAAATTTCCCTCCAAGCCGTAGGAAAGAAACCCCCTGCTAAAACATTCACTCTGCAAATTAGCATAGGGGGCAAGTGTGGTATAGCATTGGTCGACTCTGGCAGCTCAC
The DNA here is from genome assembly GCF_003073215.2 of Triticum urartu. Taxonomy (NCBI): domain Eukaryota; kingdom Viridiplantae; phylum Streptophyta; class Magnoliopsida; order Poales; family Poaceae; genus Triticum; species Triticum urartu. Next base: position 143,832,666 of record NC_053028.1, on the reverse strand, counting down.
ACACATTCATAGACATGCAGTTCATTGCCAAAACCACATGTACTACTGTCAGCAACCCTATGGAAACGGTCCTAGTAGCAGGAGGGGGCACCCTTCAGTCTGGATCACACACAATGGACACACCATATACAATCCAGTGCCACAAATTCAGCAACTCATTTAAAGTACTTCCACTCAAGGGTTTTGACATCATCCTAGGGTGTGACTGATTGGAAAAACACAGCCCAATAACCATGGATTTCATCACCAGGAAGATGCAAGTAAAGTTGGATGGAAAACACAGGGTGACACTCAAGGACAACAACAGAAAGGGCACTGTACCACTCATCTCTCTACACAGAATGCAGAAACTCTCTAACACTGGAGTGACTGGTTATTGCCTCTTTCCATTGTCTCCCAACAAGCAACAAACACAACAACCATGTGTGGAAATAGAGGACGTACTGACAGAGTATAAGGATGTATTTGAGGAACCCAAGGGCATGCCCCCTATGAGAGAACATGACCACGCAATACCCCTCAAGGAGGGCTCCGAACCACCTATGGCCAGACCCTACAGAGTACCTCATATGCAAAAAGCCGAGATGGAAAAGCAAATAAAAGAACTGTTGGATGCCTCCATTATCAGACCTAGTGAGAGTCCCTATGCTGCCCCTGGTATTCTGGTGAAGAAGAAAGATGGTACCTGGAGGCTATGCATTGACTATAGGAAGCTCAACACACAAACAATCAAGAACAAATTTCCCATACCTGTCATTGAGGATTTGTTTGATGAGCTTCAAGGGGCACAATATTTCACAAAACTGGACTTGAGAGCAGGATATCACCAAGTGAGAATGAAGAAGGAAGATATCCACAAGACAGCTTTCACAACCTATCTGGGCCACTATGAATTCCTTGTTATGCCCTTTGGCCTAACTAATGCCCCAGCCACCTTCCAGGCCCTAATGAATAAAGTGTTTAAAAAGTACCTCAGAAAATATATCTTGGTATTCTTCGATGACATCTTGGTCTATAGCAAGACCCTTGCTGCACACTTAGCACACCTCCAGGAAGTGCTACAAACCTTAAGGGAGGAACAACTATTTGCCAAGATGAGTAAATGCATATTTGCTGCACCTCAAGTGGAGTACCTCGGCCACATAATCACCGGCAATGGAGTCCAAAATGATCCCCATAAGATAGAGGCAGTTACTCAGTGGCATGTACCCAAGAACACCAGTCAACTCAGAAGTTTCTTAGGATTAACAAGGTACTATAGGAGGTTTGTGCAAAACTATGGACTGATCTGTAGGCCTCTTCATGATATGCTAAAAAAGAGGCTTTCCAATGGACGGAGCAGCAAACAGTAGCTTTCAACAAACTCAAGCAGAGCCTCACCACTGCCCCAGTGCTAGCCCTACCCAATTTCTCCCTCCCATTTCAAATGGAGACGGATGCAAGTGGCATAGGTCTAGGTGCAGTTCTAATGCAGCAAGGCAGACCCCTAGCATTCTTCAGTAAGACACTTGGGCCCAGATCTGCTGCATTGTCAACATACGAAAAAGAAGCTTTGGCAATTCTGGAGGCACTTAAAAAGTGGAGGCATTATCTTATTGGAAATGAACTGCATATAAAAACGGACCAAAAAAGTTTGAAATTCATGACTGATCAAAAGGTCTCTGAAGGAATCCAACAAAAACTACTATTGAAACTTCTGGACTTCAATTACAAGATCGATTACAAGAAAGGGGCTGATAACAAAGTGGCAGATGCTCTGAGTAGACAAGAGCATATGGTAATGGCCACCAGCATAGTGACTCCCACCTGGATTGAGTCTGTAGAACAAAGCTACCAGCAAGATCCTCACTGCCAGGAGCTACTTCAGAAACTTCTCATTACCCCAACCTCTGAAAAAGATTATACTCTAGCCGCCGGAGTCTTAAGATACAAGGGAAGAATACATATTGGCAATGATCCAGATCTCAAGCAGCAACTCATTGAATCCCTGCACTCATCTGCTATAGGGGGACACTCGGGCATGGTAGCCAATTACCAGAGAATTAAACGATTGTTCCATTGGCCTGGTCTCAAGAAAGATGTACAAAAATTCATCTCTGAATGCCCTGTGTGCCAGAGAGCCAAGGCTGAACATTGCCATTATCCAGGCTTGCTAGATCCCCTTCCCCTTCCCGAGATGGCTTGGACACACCTTACAATGGATTTCATCGAGGGTTTGCCTAAATCCAATGGGAAGGAGGTAATTCTTGTGGTAGTGGACCGATTCACGAAGTATGCTCACTTCATTCCCCTTCCTCACCCATACACAGTACATACTGTTGCTCAGGCCTTCATGGACAATGTTTTCAAATTACACGGACCTCCAATAAGCATTGTCACAGACCGAGATCGCATCTTTACAAGCAACATGTGGCAGGGGATATTCAAGGCTATGAAAGTGAAACTCAGACTTAGCACTGCATACCATCCTCAAAGTGACGGGCAAATGGAACGTGTGAATCAATGCTTAGAATCTTATTTGAGATGCATGATCTTCCAGGAACCCAAGAAATGGTGTTCATGGCTACCATTGGCAGAATGGTGGTACAACACCACATACCACACAGCTACAAAATTCACACCCTTCCAAGCTCTGTATAGCTACCCACCACCAATGATAAGTGAGGTCGCAGTGCCTGGTCCTGAAGATGCAGATGCGAAGGACTTCCTGACAGAGAAAAAACAAATGCTCTCCACTCTGAAGGAGCACTTAGCTCAAGCACAGGCAAGAATGAAAAAGTATGCCGACAAGAAACGACTCGAAACAACCTTTGAGGTCGGAGACATGGTATATTTGCGAATGCAGCCCTATCGGATGGCAGCATTTGGTCTGAGGTAGTCCATGAAACTGACAACAAAATACTACGGACCTTACAGAATTCTACAAAAGATTGGCCATGTCGCGTACAAACTACAACTCCCAGACCACATTGGCATACACCCGGTGTTTCATGTAAGCCAGCTAAAGAAGCACTTGGGGACGCATGCTATTCCCAGCAAAGAACTGCCTCTGGTGGACAGCCACGGCAGGATCAAAACAGAGCCGCTGGCCGTGCTAGAAACCCGCTCATTACCCAGGAATGGGGTACTGGTGACCCAATGGCTTATCGACTGGGAGAACTTGAAACCTGAGGAAGCGACCTGGGAGGACGCCAACTTCATCAAACAAGTTTTCCCGGAGTTCTTTGCCAGCACGCTAAAGAGCTGGTTCCCAGAAAAATACACTTGAGGACAAGTATAGTTTCAGAAGGGGGCATTGTCAGCTACCTGAAGTTATCTGCACCTTGAGCACAAGATTCAGTCCAACAACATACTGGTTCAGTTATAAGCAGAGGACAATCCAACGGCTGATAGCGAAGCACTCAAGATGGAGGGCCTAGATGGACTAAAGCTCTGTTTCACCGTCGCCTGTTACTTTTACATGAACTGTACTGCTCGCTGTCTCTTTCTCTTTTCACCGCATGGGCGGACAGCCTTATAAGCGCCTAGAAAGGCATCAATGATTGTATCTCCAAACTACCAAACCCTAGCTTATCTAGTACTACCTTAGAAATCCCAAACTCATAGCTGGGTCTCCGTGATTGGGAGTTAAATTCAGTTCCAATTGGTGCTATTTCTTTGTTCTATATCTCTGATCCTAGCTGGGATCTGACAGGGACCTGCTGCTGGCCTGCGTCGCCTCGTTCCGCGGCACGATGGGCTACGCCCGCAAAGTGTTTGACGGAATCCCCCACCCGGACCTCTTCATGCACAACGTCATGGTCCGCGGCTACGCGCACGGCGGCGCGCCCGCCGCGGCCTTCGTTTTGTACCGACGCATCGGGGCGGCGAGCCTGAGGCCCGACGCCTTCACGTTCTGCTACCTCCTCCGGGCCAGCGCTGGCTTGCCGGGTTCCTGCGCCGGGTACCAGGTCCACGGCGTCGTCCTGAAGCTGGGCTTCTTGAGTGACGCGTTCGTGAGGAATGCGGTCATCAACATGCACGCCAAGTGCGGGGATTTGCAGGTGGCCAGCGCGCTTCTTGATGAGGCCGGCGAGGGGGATGTCGTGGCGTGGTCGGCTGTCATAGCGGGGCATGCCGCTAGAGGTGACTTGGGCATTGCACGCCAACTGTTTGATGATTGTCGGCACAAAGACTTGGTGTGTTGGAATGTGATGGTGGCAGCGTATGCTAAGCATGGGGAGATGGAGAAGGCGAGGGAGCTGATTGACCGTGCGCCAGAGACAGATGTGGTTTCGTGGAACACGATTATCACTGGGTACGCCGCGAAGGGGATGCTGAAGGAAGCACTGGATGTGCTTGATGAAATGAAGTGTGCTGGCTGGATGCCTGATGAGGCCACT